>NW_014334300.1:1807-5072 GCF_000341935.2 Cephus cinctus | reverse complement strand
GGAAACTTTGCGCAGCGTTGCATAGTCCAAACGTCATGACGTTGAATTCGAAAAGGCCGAAGGGTGTGATAACCGCTGTTTTCGGTCGGTCCTCCTCCGCCACCGGAATTTGGTGGTAAGCCCGTTCGAGGTCGAGCGTTGTGAACATGGAGCAATCACGAAGTTTGTGTGAAAAATCATGTAAGTGTGGTACGGGATACTTATCTGGTTTCGTGCAAGCGTTGAGTCGCCTGTAATCCCCACAGGCTCTCCACTCGCCTGACTTTTTAAGGACGAGATGGAGAGGGCTGGCCCATTGACTTTTTGAGGGCCGGCATATCCCTTGCGTCAGCATATGCTCGAAGTCGCTTTTGGCAGCTTTAAGCTTCTCACCAGTGAGACGTCGAGCCCGCTCAGCCCGCGGCGGACCCTGGGTTTCTATGAAATGCTGGACACCATGTTTGGGTAATCCAGTGAATTTGACCGGGCGAGTGATCTCGATAAATTCGTCAAGTAACGTATGGAACGGCATACCTTCAGCGATCGTTCTCACCGTGGGTGTGTTTTCGGTAGATACCTGCCCGTGAGAGGATAGGTTAGTTGTAGAATCTTTTAAACATTTACCTTTCAAATCAATTAAGAGCGCGTAGTGATGCATGAAGTCGGCGCCAAGAATGGGTCTAGTGACGTTAGCGACGATGAAGTCCCATGGGAACTTCCTTCGCAAACCCAAACTCAGGGTTAGACGCTTGGTTCCGTACGTGTCAATTGCGGATCCGTTGGCCGCGAAAAGTCGTGGCGTCTCAGTTTCGGTGCGTTTCCTATCTGCAGCATTGCGAGGAATGACGGAGACGTCAGCACCTGAATCCACGAGAAACCTCAGACCGGATCCTTGATCCGCGATTATGAGGCGGTGTTTCTGGGAACCGTCGTCATGGACCGCCTTGACTGATGACGACGATTCTAGTTTTCCGACTGCTTGTTTGCCTTGAAACTGCAAGGGCTGGCACATTTCCTAGCGTTCTCGCCGAAAGTTCTGTGGTAGTAGCAAAATCCCTGTTGATTGTTCTGGGACCGTCCCCTGGATGTGGACCTGTTTCGCCCTCGTTCCTTCTTGCGTTGGTCATGGATAAACTTCTCTATGGCTGCCAATCTCTTCTCCAGTGTGTCTTGTAGTGGCTCAGACTCAAGACTATGTGCAGTGTTTTGAGTGCTCGATGCCTTATCTTTTGCTACGGCTGACACTTGACTGTAGTTCCTTTCCACAATTTTGTCTGCCATAGTGGCCAGTTTTTGTAGCTCGACGTCTTCCACGATGGATAGTACATCCTGAGCTCTAGCTGGTAGTCGTTATAGCCAAAGTGTGCGTAGAATCTTGTCATTCACTCTACCACCTGCGAGGGTTCGCATCTCCCTTAGGAGGTCAGTTGGAGTCCTGTCTTGCAGGTCAAGATCCATGAAAAGCTTGTGAATTTGTTTCTCATCAGATTCCGTGTATCGAGATATTAATGCTGTCTTAAGTGCATTGTACTTATCCGTATCTGGTGGAGCTTCAATGATGTCGTCAACCTTGCTGATGGCTTGTTCATCGAGATGCCGTATCACCGCGTTGTATTTTGTCGAGTCCGATCGAATGTTGAAACATTGGAATTCGGATTCTAGTTGTATGAACCATAGCGTTGGGCGTCTTCGCCAGAATGTGGGAAGTTTCACGTTGCGGAACTCGTTCGCTTGAATCTCTGGTGCTTGTTGCAGTGCCAGATTCTCACGTACCTGCTCAGGTTGTTGCGGTTGTTCCTCAGCCATGGCGTTTGTAAGGTCCCTTTGTTCGCCCGCGTGGTGGCTTCTTTGAGTTTCCTCGATGATCACGTCGCGGTCACCAATTTAACCTGTGTAGCGGACGCGTACACAAGTCGTTTATATTTTTATCTACTCACGAGGAATATATTGCACTCAGGTAAGTTTCACACACGTAAGCTTTTATTTTCTTTGTTTCAGGTACAGAGTATACTATTTGCTGTGGATGCCATGGAACGCGCTGGAAGACTACTCCTACCCTACGCTAGCCGTAGCGCTGCCGTCGGCTTCCTGCCAGCGACGGCCGGTAAGTATGGCAGTGCTTGCCCTAGTTCGGTCGGTAAGTACCGTCTGCTGTTCGCTCTCTACAGTACCCCCTTCCTAGCGGTGTGCTTGCACCCGCGAAATGCACCTTTTTGGCTTCGTAAGTCCTTGGGTTTTCCGGGCGCCTCGTTGGCTGTGGTGCGGTTGCTGGAAAAGTAGCATCTGGAGTTTTCTTTTCAGGCTGCTCCCGCATCCTTTCTGATGTTGCTGGTTGCTGTAGGTCGTTCCTTGGCGTGTCCTCGTTAGCCGGTATGCTTTCCAGGAATGCTGGTTTCAGTCTTTCCGTTGATACCGTTTCTTTTTTTCCATTGACTAGTATGACGAAGACGGAATCGGAAATTCTATCCACCACTGCAAAAGGCCCTTCATACGGTTGTTCCAGCGCCTTCTTACAGTGATCCATGCGCAGGAATACGTGGCTGCAGGAATGCAATGTTCTGTGGGTGAATGCCTTTTTCTTAGAATGGTGTGCCGTGGGTCCTGGTCGAATGGCTCGAGTGTAGCGATGAAGCTGTTCAGAGTAGATGGGATGTTCATCGGTTGTCTTCGAGTCCACGAAAAACTCTCCAGGGATGCGGAGATGAGTTCCGTATACTAGTTCCGCTGCAGAAGTGTTGATGTCTTCTTTTATGCTCGTGCGAAGTCCCAGTAACACCATTGGTAGTGTGTCGACCCATGAGTCTGTTTCATGGCACATTATGGCAGCTTTTAATGAGCGATGCCATCTTTCTATTAGACCGTTGGATGCCGGATGGTACGCAGTCGTTCTCACCCTGTCGGCTCCAATGAAGTGTGCTAAGGCGTTGAAAAATGAAGATTCGAACTGCGATCCTCTGTCTGTAGTAATCGTCGATGGTGCTCCAAATCTTGCTATCCAGTGCGTGAGGAAAGCATTTGCTACTGTCTCGCTACCGGTTTCGGTGATGGGTATAGCTTCCGGCCACCTGGTGAACCTATCTATCATCGTGAGGCAGTATCTGTACCCTTTTGAGATAGGTAATGGTCCCATAATGTCGATATGCACATGGTTAAATCTAGAATCAGGTATTGGAATATGTTCTGGTGTGTTGTGATTATGCCTTGCGACTTTACTTCTCTGGCACGCTATGCACGTTCGCGCCCAGTCCGCAATGTCCTTATTCATTGTAGGCCACACGAATTTTTG
>NW_014334300.1:0-302 GCF_000341935.2 Cephus cinctus | reverse complement strand
ACGCGAGAAGATTGCAGCCGCCCGGGAACAGAGAAGACGACTGCCGCGACCGCGTCCCTTGATAGGATTGTATCGAGTCGCGTTCGTAAGACCACCCGACTGTAACCGTTTACCTAGGACAAAATAAATGTAGATTGCCGAAAGGAAATCCCACCGTGGCGATTATTTCGGAAAGGTCGACCGATTCCTGTAGAAACTCGCCGCCCTCACGTTCCCCTCTACCAACGTGAAGGAGAGCTAGCGGGAAGATCCCGTCGAGAGGACTCCCGGAAGTGACGCGCCGCGGATTAAAAATTAAAGGC
>NW_014334299.1:1142-1429 GCF_000341935.2 Cephus cinctus | reverse complement strand
TCATTATGCCAGTCATCAAACTCAAAACCAATGTCAACTTTTTATATGTGTACAGCTCATTCACAATAACTCGTCAAAAATAATCATGGTAAAAGCTGAATAACAGACATACAGGATACATAAAATGTAACATTTTAGGATACTATTACTACGTTCAAAGTAAGTACTTTGGAATTCCTGGCACGGACCCGCCAAGTAGTACTTGATAAGGAATCACCTAAAGTTTTATTAATTATTAAATCACCATTAAATCATAATTAAATACGGGAAGCAGTAGTAACATAAAA
>NW_014334299.1:0-479 GCF_000341935.2 Cephus cinctus | reverse complement strand
TGTCAAGCTGAACCAATAGTAAATTCATTTACCAAGAAGTCATCCTCATCCAATGCTGGTCCAGCAATTCCTTTACCCTTGTGCAGAGTACCCCCGCCAAAATTCCCAGCACCAATGAATTAATTTCTTTAACCACTCCATGCTCTTCTTCTTAAAAATTTGTCAAGCTGAACCAATAGTAACAATTCCTAATCCTACTCCAACAATCCACCCCCGCTAACCAACATCCCTAATTTTTTCCAAGTCTCGTCCTCATTCTCCGCTGGTCCGTCAGACAGTCTAGGAAACAGTTTAGCGCTCTTCTGTTCTTTAAATACAATTATCAGTTTACTTCAATTTATCAGTTGAAATTGTTTTGTTATACTTTGACTAATATTCTCGTAGAGTGTGTTGTCTCTGTGGCAGTTTTACAATAAATTTTATTCATTCGCTCACTAATTTTGCTTTACACACACATATATATATATATATATATATAT
>NW_014334298.1:0-5480 GCF_000341935.2 Cephus cinctus | reverse complement strand
AATGAACACTACCGGGACCCCCCCACCACCGCCTTGCGGCCCCTCCATATTACTACCTGCTAGGGAGGCCCGTCAATTAATTTTCCTCTACGAGTCACGTGCAATGGCGTTGGTTCCCCATACCAACACCTGTGACTACTCCAAGCGGGGGGGAGGGGAACGCCTTCTCCGGCGACCCCTACCCCCCACCCGTCCCCTCCTTAAGGGATCCAGTCTTTCCCGATCCCTTTCGGCAGCCTCCTTCCGAGAGATCACAGTCTCGCAGAAGGAGGCAACCGCGTTCCACGCTCTCTCGCTGCCCACCATCGCCTTAACGACAGCGGGCAGCGAGAGCTCCTCTCCTATGTCCCGGACCAGGACACCGCGCTCACTGCCAAAGGCAGGGCACACTTCTAATGTGTGCTGCGCAGTGTCCTGGCCGGCTCCGCAGTGGTGGCACTCTGCCGACCCCTCCCTACCGATTCGGTGCAGGTACTCCCCGAAGCACCCATGCTCGGTGAGCACCTGCGTGAGGCGGAAGGATAACCTTCCCCAGCCGCGACCCAGCCAGCCATTCCAGTTGGCCAGGATCGCCCCGACAGTACGATGGCCTGCGCTATCCTCCAGTCTACCCCTCCATTCAGCCAGCGTGTCCTGCCGGGCCCGGAGCCTAAGGGCTCTAATCTGGCGCGTCCGCAAGGGGTCACCCCCAGGACCTCCAGCTCCCTCCCTTACCTCGTGGTAAATCCTCGATTCCATTTTCGCCTGGAGGTCAAAGGGGATCACCCTTGCCAGCACAAGCGCCGCCCTCGCGGAGACCGTGCGGTACCCCCTTACTATCCTCACAGCCAGCCGCCTCTGTACGCCCTCAACCCTGGCCCAGCTACGACGGCTGGCCGCGAGTTCGCCTGCCCAAACGGGCGATCCGTACAATATCATTGACCGCACGACCCCCACATACAGGCGGCGCACCTCCTCCCTGGGACCGCCTAGGTTGGGGAGCAGCCCCATCATGGATGCAGCCGCCCCCTCCGCCCGCGGCCCCAGACCCTCAAAGTGAGCCCCGAAGCTCCAGTGGCTGTCCAGGGTGAGACCGAGGTACCTCATGGTCACCCCGATCCCCACCCGGGCCTCTCCGATCTCGATCCACGCCCCTGGGGGGGGCGGGCCACTCCGCTTCCGATCGAAGACCCACATGGCCTCCGTCTTCTGCGGAGCAACCCGCAGCCCCAGGGCGCGGATAGCCGCTATCACACGCGCCACCCCCATTTCCGCAAGTCGAGCGGTCCTCCCCCACGACGCCTCACCGGCGAGGACTAGCGTGTCATCAGCATAACACACCAGCCCCACGCCAGCCGGCAGGCCGACACGCAATACCTCGTCATACGCGAGGGCCCACAGGGTAGGCCCGAGGACCGATCCCTGCGGGACCCCGCACGAAACACCCCTCACATGGGAGCCCCCCTCAGAGTCCCGATATTCTATCGTCCTCTCCTGCAGGTAAGACCCGATCAATCTCTTAATATAGGGGGGCAGTCCATGGCGTTCCATGGCCCCCCTAATAGCCGCCCAGGGGAGGGTGTTGAAGGCGTTGACAATGTCTACGCTGACCGCCAACGCCACCCCCCCCCGGGAGACAACTTCCCCCGTGAGATCCCGGACTCGCTGGACCGCATCCAGCGTCGACCGGCCTCCACGGAAGCCATATTGCTCCGTGGAGAGATCGGGCCCCACCCGCTCAAGGTGCCCGATGAGGCGCACCACGATAATCCTCTCCAGTAACTTTCCCGCCTCATCGAGCACGCAGAGAGGCCGATAGGAGGAGGGACTCCCCGCCGGCCTGCCGTTTTTGTGGAGGAGGACCATCCTGCCCCCCTTCCACCCCCGGGGGAAAGTCCCCGAGCCAAGGCAACCCTCTACCAGTCGCCTGAGGCGGTCTCCAACAATCCCGTGAGCCAGCACCCATATCCTTCCGGGGATGCCGTCAGGACCCGGCGCTACTCGGCGGGCGCCCAGCCTTCCGACAGCATCCCTCCATTCCTGCTCCTCAAGGGGGGGGTGCGGGGGGACAGAGTCCGGGAGCACCTCCCCATCCCCGCCCCCCAACGCCCCACCACTCCCCCCAGAGGGGAAGAGGGCATCAACAATACTCTCAAGGGCCCGGGGGTCCAGGGAATCCACTGCAGGGGGGGCCCGTCGCAACTTCCCGGTGACAATTTTGTACGGGCGCCCCCATGGATCCCTGTCCAGGGAGGACAGAAGGTCCCCCCATGCCCGGGCCTTAGCCTCCCGGATCGCTGTCTGAAGGGCAACGACCCGGGATCTGTACTCACTGTACAGTACCCTCTCCCCCTCAGCGTCCCTATTCACCCTTCGCCGGGCCCGCAGTAGTCTCCGTCGGGCCCGGGAGCAACCCTCCCTTAACTCCGCCAGCTCACGGGACCACCAGTAGACCGCCCCCCGGCGGGGCGGGCCAGCCCGGGGCATGGCAACGCTGCACGCGCGCGCCACACACCGGACCAGCCACCCGGCCTCATTGTTGACTTCCCTGCACGGGCCCTCAGGGGCAACCCCCCACGTGCCAGCTATCAGGGCGGCTCTGAGGCGATCCTCACTCAGCCGCCCCAGGCACCACCCCACACCCCGGCCCCGAGGGGCGGGGGGGCCACGCCTCCCAACCGAGAGGGGATCAAACCTCATCATAATGTAGCGGTGGTCGGAGAGAGTTTCAACTCCCTCCGCCACCGCCCACCCCCCAATCCTCCGGGCCGCAGCAGGGGTTGCCCATGTCAGGTCCACCACCGACCCCCCCTGCCACCCCACATATGTATTGATCCCCCCCCTGTTGAGGAGGACCAGGCCCAGGGCGGCCGCCCAATCGAGGACCGCCGCTCCCCTGGCGTCTTCCCGAGCAGACCCCCAACGAGGGGAGGCCGCGTTAAAATCCCCGGCTACTATAATCGCAGCATTGGGGCGACGTAGCACCGCCGCCCCAACGCTGTCTAGGAGTTCCTCCAGCTGTGCCAGGGGTCGGCTTGGAGGAGCATACAGCCCCACCACCATAACCGTCCCCCAGTCTACCGCGACAAAATTTTCGCCCCTACAAATACCCGTCAGGGGAGGGGAACCACCCCCGCGGGCAATTGCCACCGAACCCCCACTGCTACCCGCCCAGTCAGAGTGGGCCGGAACAGAGTAGGGCTCGGCGACAACCCCCAATCCCACATCCATGCCCACCATGCTCTGGACAAACAGGTCCTGAGCACGGCGGGCATGGTTTAAATTCGCCTGCAAAATGATGGCAGAAGCCATTACAAGGCCCCAATCTCCATAGGGGCCGTTTCCCCCGCTTCCTCTCGACCCGCAATCTCAGTCGGGTGCTCCGCCGCTGCCGCCTTGGGGCGCTCCGCAGCCACCATGGGGCGCTCCACCGCCGCCGCCATGGGGCGCTCAACCGCCGCCGCCATGGGGCGCTCGGCCACCCCTTTCCCCGCCCCCTTTCTGGTGGCAGTGCACCCCTTTCCTCCCAGCCTGTGCCCCGCAGGGTTTCCCCTGTCTGCACATATCGCACAGTGGGCGTCAGCAGTGCACTGATTTGCCCTGTGCCCCTCCTGTCCACACGTGTAGCAACACCCAGACCTATCCCGGGCGCTCCTACACGTGTCTCTCACGTGCCCAAACTCCAAGCACTTGTAGCACTGGAGTGGGCGGGCCGGAAGGGTGTCAACTCTCGCCGACACCCAGCCGACCCTAACCCGTCCCTCTCCCGCCAGCTTACGGGCACATGCAACAGGGCATCGCGCCCACACCGTGCCCATACTTCCCTCCACTCGCCTGATATTCCCCACACGTATGGCGTGAATATCTCCTCCCCATACCTTATTTATCGACTCCTTTACCTCCTCCGGGGTGCAGGAGTCGTCAAGGTCCCGGATTCTTAGCTCGGCCATTTTTACAGGCCGCAGAATCCTCGCCTCGCTGCCAATGACCTCCCTTAATTTAGCGGCCAACGCATCCGCCTTATGAGGCCCACCCGGGCCAGTGATCTCGAGGATCATACCCCCCGTGGCGGCTCTTCTGGGGCGCACCCCCTCGATGCCTATCTCCTCCAGGGAAATGTTACCCTTGGCTTTCGCCAAAGCCTCCGCGTACGTACTACCCCCCCCCTTGGGGAGGGTGATGCTAATCGCTGCCGAGCGGGGCGGGCGTGGCAAGGCCGCAGGTCGTGCTGCAGCCCTTTCCCGCTGGGCCCCAACGCCCAACCCCGGTCCGGGGCGTCCCCCGACCAACGTCCTCACAGGAGCCGCGGGGACGCCCGGCAAGGCTGCCGCCTTAGGCGCCTGGGCTTTTTTCTTCTTCCCCTTGCCCTTTTTCCCCTTTCCCCTATGTGACAGGACCTCCGTCCAGTCGCTTCCCGACTCCGCGGTCTCCGTACGGGACACCACCCCTTTCCCAGAAATACCAGGGGAGGGGCGGACTGCCCGAACCTCCCGGAGGAGCTCAGCCCTCATGGCCTTGAACTTATCGTCCATGAGGCGCGATACCCTGCGGACAATGTCATCCGCACCGGCATTTGAGCCCACCCGCGCGATTGGGGTCAGGGTGGGAGGGGTAACGGGTTTGCCCACCCCAGCCTTCAGGATGTCTATCTCCCTAGTGAGGCGCCTGACGTCAGCCTCGAGCTCTTTAACCCGCGCCTTAAGGCGGAGGTTCTCGTCGTTGGCACTACTACTACCCGGGGCCGGTATCCTCATCCCCAGTTCAGAGACCGCTGCCTCGACCACCCTCGAGGCCTCCTTGAGGGTGCGCACGTACCCTCCCTTGAGGTTTTTGGAGGTACGCGCCACCTTCTCAATATTCCTAACTCTCTCCACTACCTGCGAGCACAGGTCCACTGAGGGGCACCTCAACATCTCCACCCCAAGTTCCTCCAGGGATGGGACACCCCCACCCGCCGTCCTCGGAGGATCAGGGAGTACCTCATCCCCCTCGCTATCGACCGTCCCTATGTAAACCCTCTTGGGGGCGGCAGCGCCACTGACCGGAGGCAGAGCCCGCTTTCTCTTCGGCCGGGCCTCCGTAACTATGGAGCTCAGGGAGAAGTCCGACTCCTCGCCGGCCTCAACCCCCGATCCCATACCCGCTGTCGCTATCGAGAGGGATGACCCCGCCGTAGATCCCCCTCGAGCAAGTCCCCGCCTCGTCCGTCCCCGCCAGGTAAGGTCAGATGACGAAGGGGGGGGCATGCTCCCCACCTCCGCCACCATTTCAATCTCCGGGCCTTGAGTACCGCCCTCCTGCACCTGAGGTGCACGCTCCTCCGAGGTGCTCGCAATGCGCTCACTAGTCCCTACCGCTTGCACTTCCAGCACAGCCCCCGCTGTGCTCGCGCCCGCCTCGCGCTCTCCCCCCTCACCACCACCCTCCACATTTTGGTTGTTTTTTGTATTGTTAATTAATTCTTCCATCTTATTCCCACGAGAAGGTCGGAAATATAGGTC
>NW_014334297.1:0-2179 GCF_000341935.2 Cephus cinctus | reverse complement strand
ATTGTCTCCCAGACCCAGGACCCCACCGCATAAGAGCTGGCCAGGGTGTTCTTAGGAGACAGCGGTATAACTCTGGTTATACCTGGCGCCCATCAATTTATTATTTCATTAATTATTTCTCGAGGTGCCATTTATTTGTGCGATTCGTCGTCACAATATGTACTCTTTTTGTAATCCCTAGTCTGACTATCGTTTTTTTTTACACTTGTTACTAGAAATGGCGCCACGATCAATTGCGTCTGGCGCCCATTTGGCTTTTCCTATCGTAGGGATTTCCTCCTTGCGTTTTCCCGGGAAAACTTTAGAGTCTCGTCCCTCACATTTGTGGCGCAATCGGATTGTCTTGCTACGAGGCGGTTTGAGGGAGAAAATTAACGTCACAATATATATATGTACTCTTTTTGTAATCCCTAGTCTGACTATCGTTTTTTTTTTACACTTGTTACTAGAAATGATGCCACGATCAACATTCGGGCGGGATGACGACGCGTTTGGGGATGGCAGTAGGGATACACCGTCTCCTACCCTGGGTGATGCGTTTTTCGATGCCCTACATACGGGGGTGTGCCTGTATGGGTACCTGTATGTCCGCGGCTACTTCAAGCTGTGCTTTGACTGCGTGCTAACGCTGCCCGAGGACATAAAACGGGAATACATGCCGCACACCTTGCATTACTTGTTACTAGACACGGTAACAGAATTCAACGTGGGGCTTTGTGAACGCTGCGGCCAACGTGTCATGCGCGAGTTCACACCCAGCACATGTCCTGGGTGTGTGCTTTTTTACACGGGAAATAGGGACACCCTGCTGCGCCGGGGAGGGGGCGAGGTTGTACTCATCCAGTAGGGCGTTGTGAACGCTGCGGCCAACGTGTCATGCGCGAGTTCACACCCAGCACATGTCCTGGGTGTGTGCTTTTTTACACGGGAAATAGGGACACCCTGCTGCGCCGGGGAGGGGGCGAGGTTGTACTCATCCAGCAATAACGACATTTACATATTTATCAATTAGCATTACATATATTATTATACGTTTTTACTTACTTATACATATTACTCCTATTTTAATTTTAACGCTATATTTTTATACTATTGTTATTATGATTATTTCTATTTTTTTTTTATTATTATACTTTTTTTTAATATTATTCACTACTATTATATTAATATATATATACAGTTTATAATAAAAAAAAAGAAAAAAATTAGCAAAAATTATATCTTTAATTTACATAATTAAATGCACAGACCATGCATCTTTCCATGAAACAGGTCTTAACTCATGTAGCCTGATTTACACCGCGAATATTGTACCCTACCACCGCCTCCACCACCATAGATCTTATTATCCTGCGCATACCGGCGATCCGCCAAGCGCTTCTTTCGCACAAAAGCGTCGTAGTACTCTCGTGCGATTCTATCGTTTTTCCGCAAATCACCGCTAAACACATTCTGGAAGGCATGCATCCCGAAGCCTGAGGAGAGGTAGTGTAAAAACATCATGCAGAATTGGCCGCACACCGTTGACGTCTCGCTCTGAAGCTGCTGGGAGGGGGCGAGGTTGTACTCATCCCGCAATAACGACACTTACATATTTATCAATTAGCATTACATATATTATTATACGTTTTTACTTACTTATACATATTACTCCTATTTTAATTTTAACGCTATATTGTTATACTATTGTTATTATGATTATTTCTATTTTTTTTTATTATTATACGCTATTTTTTAAAAATATTATTCACTACTATTATATTAATATATATATACAGTTTATAATAAAAAAAAAGAAAAAAATTAGCAAAAATTATATCTTTAATTTACATAATTAAATGCACAGACCATGCATCTTTCCATGAAACAGGTCTTAACTCATGTAGCCTGATTTACACCGCGAATATTGTACCCTACCACCGCCTCCACCACCATAGATCTTATTATCCTGCGCATACCGGCGATCCGCCAAGCGCTTCTTTCGCACAAAAGCGTCGTAGTACTCTCGTGCGATTCTATCGTTTTTCCGCAAATCACCGCTAAACACATTCTGGAAGGCATGCATCCCGAAGCCTGAAGAGAGGTAGTGTAAAAACATCATGCAGAATTGGCCACACACCGTTGACGTCCCGCTCTGAAGCTGCTAAGTGTTCCATCGGAAGGATCGACAGTTCCGTCG
>NW_014334296.1:75789-106949 GCF_000341935.2 Cephus cinctus | reverse complement strand
GCTCCGAGTCCGGGCGCTGTCTCGAGCGCTTCCCCCACCATCCGCCTGCTGCCGCTCACCCAGTCCTGCACGACGAATTTGCGCGCACACAATTTTGGGCAACTTCCAGTACATCTAAATATTTTTGACCAGGATTTCTGATTTCCAAGTGTTCCTTCTTTTTCGTTGGCCTCTATTTTATTTGTTTGCGGTTTATTTGTAAAAACCTTTGTTAGCAGTTTCCATTTGTGTTCACCTAAAAGGCATAGTTAGTGAAACGTGTATTTCTTTCTATTTTAATAAACTGAGTCAACACGTTTGTTTTTCGTGTAATAGAAAGCAATTGGGATGTTCGTTACGTTGTAGATGTTCGAATAATATGTTAGAAAAGGAATTTGAATTACATTTTATAGTTATATCTTTACTGTGTATGATCAATTTTTCTAAGAACATAGATTGTCGACCAATAGTATGACAAGTCCAGAGGAATTCACGGTTTGCTATTAGTCGTGAGTTGCGTTCGGTGCCGTATTTGACGAGTGTGACTGGGCCCGTACATTAAGACCGTGGGTTATAGCGTATATTTGTCTCATAGCTTACAGCATATCATGAAGATTTTAGAACACGCGGAGTCTCCAGAAGTGTACAAGATTGCGGATATTTTCGGTGTGCTGTCAAAATCTCGATACGCGAAGTTTCTTAGTAGCCTGTAACTAGAATCTTAATAAACTTCACGAATTATGTGTTATTTCTAATTATAAATCTAATACACAAATACAGAAATTAATTTTTAAATACTACCAAAATATTTTAAATATGGCAACGCTTCGAGCTGTATTGCACTTTGGTGATACCTCAGGTAAATGGTAAGGAGCATTTGTTTTCTAAGTAGGTTATACAAGACGATGTTGCATCTTGTAATATATTATTGATTGTCATTTTTCAGTTTCCTTACGGCAGCGTCCTGCCGGAGGGCCAAATTTGAGCCGCAGACTACCCTGAAGCACATTCGATGCTTTCGCCGATTTAGAGATTCTTCGAAGCAAATTGATAGTCCTATCCCGAATGTGCAAATTGAATCAGGCCCTATGCACTTCAGTAGACTATGGAAACCCTTTGGGTTTACCGTTATGGTAAACAGGTGTACAATTTCTTTTTAAAAAATGTTACATTCTATATTTTCTTTATAGTTCAGTGGTGCTACAATAGTTGGTGCAGCTATCTGGGAATATGAGAAGATTCGGAAACAAACATATAGAGTCATCAATCAATATCAGCAGTATCGAATTAGAGTATGTCTAATATAGTACTCTTTCTTTTTTTAGTAATTTAGCATAACTGTCTTAATTTCTATTTTTTAATATGTAGAAAATTGGATGGAGAGGAGAGATGGAAAATTGGTGGAGAAGCTTAACAGATGGGCAAAAAATATTTGTACCTATATGTTTCATAAATGTTCTGATATTCTGTGCCTGGAGAATACCATCATTTCAGGGCACAATGCTTCGTTACTTCTGTGCAAATCCAGCTTCGAGTAAGTGATGATAGATCATGTTGAATGAGTATCAGATACAATGGTTTTTATGAATGTGAACACTATCGTGTTGTATATATAGATATTTTTGTTTGACCCAAGGTGCAACATGTTGGCCTATGTTACTTTCAACATTTTCACATTACTCAATACTTCATTTGGCTGCAAACATGTATGTACTGCACAGCTTTAGCACTGCTGCAGTAGCTGCTCTTGGCAAAGAACAATTTATGGCACTGTATCTATCCAGTGGAGTTATTTCTAGTTTTATCAGCCATGTCTACAAAACTGCTTTCTCTCGACCTGGTCTCTCTCTTGGAGCTGTAAGTAAATAAACTTCTGAAAAAATTTATAATTAAATGGAATGAAATGAGTATTTCGTCTTCCAGTCCGGAGCTATCATGGGGATTTTAGGATTTGTGTGTACTCATTATCCGGATACACGACTCAGTATTATCTTTTTACCCATGTATACTTTCACAGCAGGCGCGGTTTGTATTTCAAATTTCAAAGTAATATTACCAAATGGCTTGTGTCTACAATTCTTTGATTGATGTATTTTAGGCAATCAAAGTTTTAATAGGTATGGATCTTGCGGGTTGTGCTTTGGGGTGGCGGTACTTCGACCATGCCGCGCATTTAGGTGGTGCTTTGTGGGGAATGTAAGTACCAAAACAAAAATATTTTTATATCTGAAGCGGTAATCGTACTTTTCCTAATCAACCTAGATTCTGGCAAATGTGGGGTAACATCAACATCTGGCAAAAACGCGAGCCTGTTTTGACGTTTTGGCACGAATTGCGTAATCCACCACGATCTCCTTAACGATGATTTCTTTTATAGAGCGTCCTTCGATACTGGTAGAGTATCAGCTTACTTAAAACCATGTACATTTTGTAAAACATTATTTATGCAAGTGATGAAAGAATATGAACAAGAATTAATATTGTTGTCAGAAAGAGATATATTAACAATATATTTTTATTGTTGAACCTTTAATTATTTAACACCATGTTTAAATGTAATTAACCACAGAGAAAAATGTTATGGGAATTCTGCATTCTATGGGGGAGGGTATAAGTAATAATTATAAAAATATATCTGTTACCTTTCTCAGACTGACTAAGCACAAAATCAAAGTCCACTTTTTTTACAAAAAAAACAAAACAAAAGGGAGGAAAGACACAGGAGGAACAGGATTAAGAATAATCATCTAGGTATTTTAACTTTTCAAGTGTTTGACATGGTGCTTAATGTGATCTTCGATAAAGGTTGCTATAAAGAAATAGCTATGATCGTAACCTTCTTGCAATCGCAGAATTAAACGTAACTCAGTTTCCTTAGCTGCTGCCAATAAATTCTCAGGTAGCAGCTGCGATTGTTTCAAGAAAATGTCTTCTGTACCCTGTCAAAGGTAAGTGATATTTGACTTAATGAAACCTCACTAATAATAAATTATACTATTACTAGAACTATAACAAACCTGATCAATTAGAATTTCCAAAGGTGGTCCATTGTACTTTTTTGTCAGTTCTACAGCATCGTACTCCTTCCAAGCGATATCACCATGTGTTCCACCCAGATAACCAGAGAAAGCCTTTTGTCCCCAGGGACACTTGCTAGGATTGCTAATGGGAGCAAATGCAGACACTGTTCGGTATTGTCCAGGACTTTTCAGTGCTGCAATAAGAGCTCCGTGTCCTCCCATGCTTCAACATTAAATACAATCTTACCCGAAAACGTCTGCATTGTATACTATCTATTGCTAAACCACTATAACTCTAATAATATAAAAAATGTTTATTAGGCTTTTTTTTTAACGTGAAATTGTAATAGACATTATTGTACCTGTGTCCCATAATAGATTGTCTCTCAGGGATGGTAGGAAACTTTTCGTTAATCAATGCAGGTAATTCTTTTGTAACATAAGAATACATTCTGTAATTATTTTTCCATGGATCCATCGTTGCATCAACATAGAAACCAGCACCAGTTCCAAAATCCCAGCTGTCTTCTTGTCCAGGTATATTAAGTCCTCGGGGACTAGTATCAGGTACAACAATGATGACACCTTGTTCAGCAGCATACTTTTGTGCACCAGACTTTTGTATGAAATTAGCTTCTGTACAAGTTAATCCAGAAAGCCAATAAATAACAGGTACCGAACCCTCCTCCGTCTGCGGCGGTAGAAAAACTCCAAAATTCATTTTACATTTTAGCTCTGAGCTGATGAAGTAAATGTTAGAATATTATATTAGTACTGAAATTGGAATATTATATTTTGAATGATGAAAAAGGAACAAGGAAGTACCTGTTGTGGGTGTAAATCTTTTGCCATCCTCCAAAGATTTTATTGCTAGAAATTTCAGTTATCTCTGACATCTGTAAGGGCATAATATTCGTGTTAAAGGAATAATTGTATAATTGTATAACCTCTCATCATAAGTCAATTTACCCTTGATATAAGAGAAAGGGTCTAGGCTCCGAGATAAATATAGGAATGCCATTGACCTCGAACAAATTCGATAACGAAATACGTAATAGTTATATTCTCTTCGACACACGTGATGCGCAACTTCTATAATACGTACTTATATGTATACATTCCGAAATTCACCCTCAGTATTGCAAGCATGATTGTGTCTCACTGAACTGAGTGTTGACACTAAATTGTGTCTCTCTGATTGTACGCAAGTAAATAAAAACACGACGAAACTTGCCGGCGAATTTCGGAACGTGTAAAATATGTATGTAGAATATGGTGGCTCTAAATGGTGGCTATGTAGTAATGGCGAGAGTGCAACTCGTGCGATTTACCTTGCAGAAATTGTAATTAGCTTGTAATAAACTGGCAGGGCGTGAAGATTTTCTAATTGTAAGTGGCTGAACAGCAAAGACAGCAATCACTCGGGGAAGTGTTTCTAACCCTCGTAACTTGGAACGAAACATAGAATGAGTATGATCGCGCCTCGATCTGCCCCGATCAGCAGTGTCCCCACCATCCTCACTGTGTCATTCTGTTTATCGCTATGAAGGAATAAATCGAGGAACTTTTATAGCCATGCTGTTGCACCAACGCACTATAAGAAGAATTTGATACAGTAATATTACTTCTTTCTCGTACGCAGTTTCCACCACACTTTCCCAAAGTGATTTCCGAAGCACGAGTTAACTTTATTCGAGATCATTAATTACAAAATACTTAATACTAGAGAACTCGCTCGTCTATTTTTTTCTAGTACTGTGTTTGCTGCTCATGCCACTGGAATTATAGCCTTTTGATTTTTCATCACGTTTCTTAGGACGTCTATTCAGTTTTGAAATCGATCTTGTCGTGCTGATGATGTCTGAAAGTATCAATGTTTAATTTTATTGTTCGATATTACGGTTCAGTGACTGCGATCGTACCATCAAACGAAGCCACTACATTGACAATGGCGCCGACACTTTCCCTGAAGGTTGTAAGATCAGCGCGACTTCCGCTTTTAAAAAATCGTTTACTCGAAAAAGAACTTGCGCTGCTACCGCAGCGACTTACAGTTGGGGAAGGTTTAAAATAATTAACGCAAGGTAAAATCATATTCTTTTCGGCAAGGAGCTTCTTCACGTACGGTTCAGATTCTGCATGCCGGATGATAAATTCCATAATTCTCTGAAGAGCTAATCCGTTTTGCTCCTGAAGCTCTCGGACGGCTATATCTTGCTGAAAAAAAAAAGAAAATTTCTAACAAAGTGAACGACAAAATATCGTGGTTGTCACGATTCGTTTACCTCCTGTAACAAAAGCGTATGATCATCGGTACAAGTACACATATTTTGAATGTCTTTAAAGACTTTATGAAGACTCTTATCGGCACGAAATTCCTTCTCTTTCTGTTCGCTGATCTGTTTTTCCAAATTATCGAGATGTCTTTGTTTCTCGAGTTTCTCCTTCTCCGTCCTCTCCAAGTCATCCAATAACTGAGAGTAATTATGTTCCATGGCCTATGCGAATGAAAGCACATAGAAAAGTACAATTGCACTATGTTATTACCCTAGTAACAATCATGGAAATCAGGAATGACTGTCACACAGGTCTGCTGAAAATCTTGCAGGAGACCGCAAGATTTGCGGGAGACATCTGATTGTTACTAGGGTATGAAGACCCTCAGAGACGGGGATCGCGTAAAACTATGAAATGAACAACTTTTAAATCGATTGCCGCTTCTTCCAGAATCGCCTGTTTCTGTCTCATCTTCTGTAAAACGTTGAACATCTCTTCGTCCAATTTCTTCTGCTCAGTTCGTTCGACTCCACTCTCGTCTACCGTCCCCAGGCTGAGCTTGTACTTCTCATTGCAGACGTTCACTATTCTCAGGGTGTTCTCCATACTCTGTATCTCCTGCTCCGTCCTCCTAATTCTCTCGTCCAACCGGTCTCCCTGCTCCTGAAGAAGATACTTCTCCTGGGCACTTTGGACCTTAAAATAGGTGGCCGTCAAGGGCGAGCCATCGGAGGTGCTTCCGAAAGTGCTCATGTAATTGTCATATCGTGTTTGTAACTGCTGAATTCGTATCATCCTCTCTGCGACGGCGCCTCGCAATTCCGAGGATTCGCTGGTGGCCAGCCTCCTTTGGATGTTCAGCGATTCCGTCTGCACCTTTATCTCGGTTTTTCTCTCTTGCATCGCCTGATCATCGTCGATTGCATGTAAATTGACACGGACTGTTTACACACTGTATAGAGTGGAGGAACAACGTCCCGCTAATTAGCACTACTTACCGCCTCTATTTGGACCTTGTACTTTTCTAGATTGTAAACTTTCCTGCCTATCATCGACGTGACTTGCTCGACCTGCGAGACCCGCAGTCGCAGGATGTTCTCCGCGACTTGCTTCTCCTCGTTGAGGCTCTGCATATTTTTCAGCTGCTTCTCACCGCAGTCCATTAACAGTGTCAGGTCTTGCTTTTTATTTCGCAAACGCTGGAGCTCCACGTCATCGTTTGCCAGGCTGTTGGATACTTTTCTCATATCGTGCTGAAAGAATTGCGTGCGGATAACGGAAATTTCAAGAAGCAATTTCATCGGGCAACCGATGGTGAATTGCGGCTCTTACTTCTAGATTTATTATTTGGCTTTGCAATAATTTCGAGATGTCCGTTTTCTCCCGTAGAATTTTCTCAAGCTCTTCTACGGTCTTCCGTTTCTTCTCGACCTCTTCCTTGTCGCGCTCCACCCCCGCCAAGTGCTCCAGTCTCATCTCGTACTTTTGTATCTCGAAATCCAAATTGTACACGGCCTCCTGCTTAGACTCGAGCTCCTGCTCCTCTCTTGTCCGAAACGCCTGCAGGGCATGGATTTTCTTACGCTCGCTTTTTATTTGCAAGTCTAGAATCTTCTTCTGACCCTCGAGGTCCACCAAGCGCTGCGAGGAGCGCAGAGCCAATCCTTGAAGTCTGGTCGCTTCTCGATTAATCAGAGTCCTGTGCTCTTCCTCGGTCTGACAGAGAAAGAAAATGGTTACTGCAACCACTCATAGCACCCTCAGCCAGCTTATTCGACCATTGATCACTCCGTTCAGGTACCTCAATCATACCCTCCAATTGCTTCGTTCTGTCCGCAGTATTGAATCGCTGGCCCTCAATATCCTGTAGCGTTGCTTTTAAATCCAGAACTTGTTTAGCAGACTCTTCCGATTTCTTGCGTTTCATCGAAATCTGACGTTTCTTTTGTTTCGCGTCAGCTTGAATACGTTGAACCCGTCTGGCGAATTCTTTGAGGACTTTCTTTTGGGTGTCAAGCTGAAAAAGGAATCGAGTCAGAGGAAAGATGAAGGTCTAAATGGGATAAGGGAGACTCCCCGAGAGTCGCGCCTTACCTCGAGCGCGCAAGCGCCGATTCCCTCGACGAGTCCATGATGATCCGCCCTAAGGGAGACTAATTTCTCTTCGAGTCGTTTAATCGTTCTTTCAAGTTGCTTGTTGTTCGATATCTGGCTCTCACAGAACTCCTCTGCTTCTCCCAACAGTTGAACCTTCTCTCGGGCAATTTCCCGGAGGTTTTCCATTTCCTAATAACGTTACACTTCCGTTAACCACCAGGAGGGCCCTCCCGATTGTCCAAGAGGAAACGTACCCTCAGCAGTTGTTCCAGAGCGGCATCACGTTGTCGCAGCATCAGTACACTTTGCGTCCATTGTCGTATTAATTGCCGACGTTCCTTCAGGGCTTTCACGTACAACTTGGCGGTCCCGTCGATAACAACTTCCATTTCGTATGCTTCGTTCACGCTCGAGACTATAGCGGCACGATAACGATCCAACTGGCCTTTGAGCCTCTGCCTTCTCAGTTCGAGCTCCTGTTACATCAGAATGCATTTAATTTAAAATCGACCAAGATGCGTGGTTCCCGTGCTGCGAGGATTAAGTTTTATTAACACCTGCCTTAAATTTTTTCTTATCGAGCTTCATATAATTCTCGATAAGCCGACTGTCTTCCTCTTCCCTGGCTAAGGCTTCATCCCATTCTAGCAAACGTTCCTTGTCCAGCCGTGCAACCTTCTCCGAAGCCGCCAGCTTCGTCGTCAGCTTCCTAATTTGAGCCTCCTTCTGTGCGATCCTCTGAGCGATGTCCTTCCTCTCCCTCTGAAACTCTCGGGTCTCCTGAGTGACATTCGAATTGATGCTTTCGGCCGTTCTAAAGAGATGCTCTTCGGCGTCGAGTTGGAGAGAATGCGCCTGAATCAATTTCTTGTTGTGTTCCTGCTCCGCCAGAACGTTTCCCGTGTGCTTCGCTATGGCCTCGACTCTGTTCCGTAGCCGCTCCAGCTTTACGCTCAGGGAAGCCTTGTACGTGCTCTTTCGCTCGATCTGAAAAGCCAAATACGACAATTTTAAGTATCCGAATCGCAGTAGCTTCTCCGAAAGAATACTTCGAAAATCTCACTTCTTCTTCCAGCTGCTTATTTTCCTCGTTGGCAATTGGAATGCGAAATCCATCCGCCCAGCCTAATTCGTTAAGAATTTCTTCGACCGCTAACATCTTCCTCTTTATCGTTTATCGGAACAGTTTCTTACGCTACTGTCAATGATTGCGACTCTTGGAGGTTCTGAATCTGAATGAACACTGGCAATGCTGATTCTATCCTAAGTTTTATAGAATCGATAAATACTAAGCATAAGCGTACGCAAGAGGCTACGGGCGTCCTGGCAACGGGGATGGCAATGGCCGTTGCCATGCAAACAAACAAGGGTGGCTGCACAATTTTATGCAAACTTTCGGTCGCTCGGTGTGTTTCGAGCAATTAAAACATTGCCCATATCTTTAAAAGAATTGGCAAGGGAATCTCGCGAATCATCATTTTTTAATTAAAATGGCCTCTCGATCGAGCGAAACAAAGGTGGCCGCCTGCGCGCGCAACTATCGTCTGCTGCACGGACGCGGCAGCGAGCGAGCACGAATGAAATCGCGCTTCGAAAACTGGATTCTCCAGACGCGTTACCAGCAATCGTGTAACGGATTACGACTAGGAGTCATAAGAAGTACAGAATCCAGCCACAAGATGGTGGTCAGCGTTTCTTGGGTTGCGGCTTTCTGTCGGAAGTACCATGGCTCGGCGCACCGTAAGACTGACTATCGGTATCCCACGAGTGTCGCAGAGTCTTGTGAGCGAATTACAAGAAAATCCACGGAAGATGGACGGACCCCCCTGACTCTGCGGTTCCAGAATGCTGTCAAGTGAAACCAGAGTCCATGGAAGGTGACGATTATCACTGGACTCCTCCAGCATCATCAGTTTATCAAGAGATTCATCATCATCCCTCCCCATACTTCCTGCATATCGACCAGAGAACGTCTGGCTGGCAATAGTCTCTGATCCTGTCTCCTAACCCTTTATTAGCAAGCCACTCGATTGGCATGATGGCTGAGGGGAAAAGCAAGAGAGAAAGAAAAAAGGACAAAGCATGGAGTCCAGGAAGGAGCTCGAGGTAGGCAGCAACAATAGTCTCTTTCACCCTCGACAGAGTAGAGTCCGTAAGAGTAGTCGGCGAAGTAGTCCAAGAATAGTCGGCCATTCCAATAAGGGACTTTCACCGAGCGCCCTTGATGTCTCGGGATTCACCTTCCTTTTTCAAAGCGAGACTCGACGTAACGGGACGTTTCTCGCGACAACGTCGTAGGTGATTCGTCGGGAATTGACGGGAATTGACGGGAATTGACGGGGGATCGTAAAGCCAATGCACTTTAAGGAGCCCACGTTGTTATCTCTCCTTCCTCTTTCCCTTACCCTATTCCTGTTCCTTTCTCAATCCTAAATCTCCTCGCTGCTCTGTCAGAGAATCAACGGACATCGCCGACAAGCGAAGCGTCGTGCCGGGATTAAAGTATCAGGGCGCGCTTAGAGTTCGTTAGGGTCGCGCGAATCAGTTATTCTTCGTGCTCCTCGGGTGAAAAGTGCTATCGAAATGTTGTTAAAGGTCGTACGCCTGGAGAAAAGGGGCAAAAGGTAGCCTAGGTAGTGCCTGCAGAGCAAATGACAATCGCCATGAGAAAATTAGGACATGCGGAGGAATCAGAGAAATTGTAGGAGAAGAAGGGAACGGAGATAGACCGCGTATCACGATATCTATAGAGGAGAAGGAGAGAGAGAGAGAGAGAGAGAGAGAGAGAGAGAGAGAGAGAGAGAGAGAGAGAGAGGGTGTATTGAAAGAGAATCAAAGAAACGTCCTCTTGAAATTGTCTGGCGCGAATGTACGGGTATATATGTATTTATGTATACGTTGTATACGGCGTAGGCGACCCTTGGCCGAAAATCGAGGAATCGATTGGGCAGCGTATGCGAGACGTCCGACGACGTCCCTCCGTGAGTGAGCGTGACTCACGGACGTGACTACTCGGCACGAAATTATCCTGGCCGTTGTCGACGCTCTCTCGTCGGTCCTCTCGTCACGTGCGGACACTGGAGTGCGCGGATGGGGTCGTTGAACGGGCCGGGGGTACCAACTGCCAGCTACCAACGACGACATACGACGTCAACGGCGACGACGACGACGACGACGACCAACCCACTTGCCGAGTCTACCGGTGCGCCTAGACTCGTCCTTTGTCACACTCGGGATGCTTCCTACAAGGCACGAAGCACGGGACACAAGAGTTTCTTCCACGCGACACGAGAGTCGGAATGAAAGAGCCAGAGTCAGTGGGAATAGGGTGCCCGGCCTGTGTGCTCTACGTAACGCTATGTTACGTGTTGCTATATATATATATATATACACACACACACCTGGTCGACGCTGACTTACATTTTAATTGGATCAAAGGACTGGGCGTCAAGTTGAAAATCCAAGGAACACGGACGTGTCTCGATTATTCTCATATAGCGACCTAAATGCGAGACACCCGGAGGCTCTCGAATCTCAGAGGATATTCTTGCGGCGAGGAGGCCGACGGCGATGCCTTCGCCGACAGCTGGGACACCTGGTGTCTCTCGCAGCCCCCGTGATTCCCGGTTCTCGGTTCTCGAATCGAGTGACTTGACATTCCAACGGCACAGCCACCCTTTCTCTCCTTTGTAACCTCTTTACGATAGTCCCGCGGGCAAGCTACTGTCCGTACCCGCTGGCAGTACCCGCAGAGCTTCCCTTCTGCTGGCTGACAATATCAGTTCACTCGGCCCCCGCATCCTCGATCAACTACTGACCATTCTTCGAGTGGCAGGCAGCCCGGACGTGCGGGACAATACTTTCCTCGCGCGACCCGCGCACAGACGAATAACTTTTGCCACGAGTTCTCGGGGTTGCTGGACAATAGTTACCAGGGTCGGGGGCGTTGACCCCCCGAGTGCCACTCCCACACCGCGTTACGTCAGATACCTACTCCACTCCGTGTGCCACTCCACTACTCTGCTCTGCTCTTCTCTTCTCTTCTCTTCTCTTCTCTTCTCTTCTCTTCTCCATTCTCTACCTCTACTCGCGGCGTTGAACGGGGTTGCGACGAGACGCCGAATCCTTTGCGCGATGCTCGAAGGCGGCAATCGCGTCGTCGGATGCGCGCGATCTCGTACTCTCGAATTTTCGAATTGTCCAATTGTCCAGTTGTCCAATTGTCCAATTGTCTAATTGTAGCAACGGCACATTTCAAGAGAGAAGGGCGAGAGAAGAGAGAAGAAATAAGTAGCCCAGGAAGGGTGCTTGTCAATCGACTCGACTAACCACGGATTAAGCTTGCTGGTTGCTGCTGCGGCGCAGGTAATTTCCTCCTTCGATAGGGAAAGAGAATGAAGGGAACGTGGGAAGGTATAGAGGTGAAGAGCGAGATAATGGTGCAAAGCCACGAATCAAGGAAGAACCCGTAACTATCCCCGCATATTAGGCCGGCGGGGAGTTTCGGACCAGACTCCACCGCGCGCGGCAACCTGTTGCAACCCTGATAGCTTCGTAGCCAGCGGGTGGCGGCCAGTTTCTTAGAGCCGATTCTCTCTCTCTCTCTCTCTCTCTCTCTCTCTCTCTCTCTCTCTCTCTCTCTCTTTCTCTCTCTCTCTCTCGTGCGCCCGCGCGCAAACACGAAACTCATATATATAGTCTAATCAGTCCCCTTGTGACTTTTGCATCGAATCGAAATGGAAAACTGTTTCGTAAGAGAAAGATATAGAAACGAAGGTTAACATGCGCTGACTCAAAGGATCAGATAAGCAGGCAGGCAGCAAAAAGGTTAGAAAGCGTAATAGAGAGGGTTGGAGAGAGCCGAAGGGAGAAACAGGATGGAAGTCAGAGAGTCGAAGAGGGTTACGAACAAAGGATGCATTCACGCATCGGATGGCCGTGAGCGGCAGGCAAGGGTGGAAGTCACCCTGGCGGAACGAGGAGAGGGTTCCATCCAGCCGGTTCGAATAACTCTCGGGGCTGTCTCGAATTTTTCCACTGCCGGTCACGGTCACGGTCACGGTCACTGGCTCTCGAGGGGTTTTGTCCTCCCGATTCGGCCGGCTACCTCTGCTGCACCAATAATGGAAATCAATCTCATCAAGGAGCATCCCTTCCTGCTGCTGCGTGTTATCGCGTGTTATCGCGTGTTATCGCGTGTTGCACCACCGCGAAGATGCTCTCCTGCCTGCGCGCGGTGGATAAACGAAGAAGGAAAATTAAGACAAGACGATCGTGAACAGGTAGTAGAGGTAGTAGAGGTAGTAGAGGTAGTAGAGGTAGTAGAGGGCTTACTGACGTTTTACATACGCTTATGCGAGTTGGAGCGAGTCGCTAAGGCAGAAGGGAACGAGGAGGAAACGGGGCCAGGGCATGCGGGTCGGGGTCGGGTCGTGCATATCGATTACTGAATTACATGAATTTTTCATACTTTTCAACAATTTCGAATTCCTGCAGTACGGGAGTCGTTTGAAAGCCGAAAATTTACACCTGGTTTCTCGTTCTTCAGGATCCTCTTGCCTGTGCAGCTTCTCCTTCTTCTTCTCTCGCTCTCTCCTGTGCTCTGCGTACTTCAGAGTCCTCCTCTTTCTCTGGATGGAATGAGTGCCATCTGACACAGCTGGTCAGTGAGTTCCTCGAGTGTTGTGCAGCGGTAGGAACGAGGAATGAGAAAAGTCGGATACGACGAGAGGCAGGGAAAAGTCTGAAAGAGCGATAGGGGCGAGCGGTAAGAGGGGGCGGGGGGGGGAGAAGAGAAAGGGATATAGATGCGATAGAGAGAGAGAGAGAGAGAGAGAGAGAGAGAGAGAGAGAGAGAGAGAGAGAGAGAGAGAGAGAAGGGGGGAGCAATTGGTAATCGAGGAATCCGGGAACCCAGAACCGTTCGGTTGGCTGCCACAGACACAAGGTCGTTGTCCTTGGGAGATCAACGACCCTTGGTAGAGGGATGGCGGTAGGCGGGGGGTAAGCGGGTGTAGGCAAGCAGAGGGCCCAGCGGCAGCCACCATCCTGGAATCAGGGGCTGTGGGATCTTGAGGGTTCGGCTGCTTAGAGTGAGGGTTTGGGTTAGGGCCGGATAACGATTAAGATAGGGATTGGGATAGGGGTGCACAAGGGAGCCCGTCGTCACGCATGATCAGCGCCCCGCATCGAGGGTAGCCAGCTTTTATTTTTAGTCCACGTTGGGAACCACCTGTTGAGACTGCGTGAAAGTCGCTCCGAGCCGGGCTCTGACTTTATTTTCGGAGCTCAGTTAATTTCAAGTATCCTGGAGGCTTCCTGCGCCGCCATCTCGAGCACCTCGGCCACAAGAGCCATTTAACGGCATGAGCAACGGCATGACGTGAGGATTCTTCCGTTCTTCCGTTGGACCGTTCCTCCTTGGGTGGACCCCAGTGCACCCCAGTGCATCCCAGTGTACCCACCGTCGACCAGGAGGACGAACAACGGCGAGCCACAGCGAGAGCCTCCCTTGCACATGCACACACGCCACAGGCCAGAGAGCAACGTCCCGAGTCACCCTCTTAATTTATTCAGCACGTTACGATCCCCTCGCGCTCTCTCACTTACTTCGGCCACTCTCTCTCTCTCTCCTTCTCTCCTCCTCTCCTCCTCTCCTCCTCGACTTATCTTCAAAGTGATCGGTCACTCCCTGAAGCGGACTCTCCTACGGGAAACCGTCTAAAGCAGGTTGAGGACCGGACGTGACTCCAAAGGGAAGAGGACGCGTGTTTAACCAACCGGACCTCGTCACTTCCTTGCGGCTGGCCCCTCTAATCGCGCCGCTCGCTGCCGGAGCTGGAGAAACTCAAGAAACTCAAGAAACTCTCTGGGAATATCCTTTTGCGGTTGGGGGCAAGATAAGAGCCGCCGCCGCCGCCGCCGCCGCCACTACGCGTACACTTACGCGCGCTGCGTTCGTCAAATTTCCTTCGTACGTGGCGTCGTGTTTCACGCCGTAGGGACGCCGAGGCAAATAGAATATATCGTTCACGCGCCTCTAGGGTGTGTAGCCAAGAGACAGATAAGATAGTCGCGGCCTAATGTCGTGTGGAGGGACTGAGGAGGCCTTCTTCTACGCGACCCCGAATTCTCTCTACGCACTTTCTAATGTCTAAGCGAGACATTTCTTTTGCCTTCTCGACTTTCTGACAATTCGCTAACAGCGGGCAAGGTCGACCGGTCGACCGGTCGACCGGAAGAACGAAACTCTGAAAGTGCTCGATCGCTCGGCTTACGATGGACTCGTAGATAATTCAACTGGTTATAGGCTTCATTGCGGTTATCAAACTTTCCTAAGATTTTTCAGATAAAACCCGCCTCAACGATTCCCGTGACTCAAATGTTTCTATGAAAGTCATATTCGTCCGACAGTCGGGTCATGCTTTTTTTATTGACAGCCAGACGAGTGACGCTTGCCCCAACCCCTCACTAACTATGCAAATACTTAGGAAAATAAAATCGTGAGCGTCGATGTCGATATCTGCATCTAATTAGAAGATACAAGGGGTAGACTGATACGTCGAAAAGTCTTTTGTGTTTTTACGAGGCGATGCTAGCGATTCTTAAAAAATATATAGTCAGTCGTAAGCTGGAGAGCGAGCGTGTGCGTGAGTGCGTGAGTGCGCGAGTGCGTGCGTCCGCACATTAAATGCGACAGTGGCAGTGTCAACGTTAGAAATGGCGTCAAGAGGCAGCAGCACTGCCTAGAGGAGGCGATACTGGCAAGTGGGTTTCGAATGAAAGGATTATTGTACCGTGCATAACCGAACGAGTCTCGTAAGGTAAGGGCTTGGCAGTGTGCCTTCGCTGGGCTCTCTCTCTCTCTCTCTCTCTCTCTCTCTCTCTCTCTCTCTCTCTCTCTCTCTCTCGTACGACCAGCAGTTTCTCAACCCTTTCGAGTTACGTCACGTTAAAAAAGCTATTTGGGGTCAACACCCCGATGCAGCGACACGTGTAGTCCTCTCCTCGATGTTCCCTTCTCTCCGATCCGCTTTGCTTGGTCTCGCTTCCCCTTTCCTCTCCCCCTCCCCTCTCTCTCTCTCCCTTCCTCCCTCGCCCCTCTCCCTCTCGCCCACTTACTTCTCTGCCTTCGTCACAAAGACCAAGAGAGCCGCGTTGTCGACATCAGGATCCGTCCCTTCCTAAAGTCAACGTTGAATTTCTAGGTTTCCTGGGCCGCTGATGTAAGGCCCTACACGGCGGTACACACTGTCCTTCATTGGACGTGAGCTAACGCGACGGCGCCTTTAGACGCCTCGAGTCGCTTCACGCTCTATCAGCCGAAACTGGGCTCCCGGCATGGAGAAGGAGTGACGCGATATACCAAGTAGAAGCAGCAAGACAAGGAGAAGGAGAGACTCCCCGTGCCTGTAACTGTAAGCTAGATCCACAAGCAACGGCTTCGTCGAGCGCTAGGAGGATAGCGGCGAGCTAGAAGCTGGGCCAGGGTCGTATCGACGGGGCCTGACCCCCTGTGCAAGGACGTGCGACACGAGTAGCAGCAGCGCAATGCTGCTACTATACCGTGCTGTGGCCACTGCTGTGTACTAATACACGATCGCTTCTGCGAGTATGTTGCTGTTCCTGACTGATTGTGAGTATAAGACTCGCGGGAGGAGAGACTGCGTAGTCATTCTGAGTTGCGCGTAAACACGCGACGCGGATGATCGTTTCTCTGGAGAGTAAGATGGTGCGTAGGCGCGCTAGAATCCAAAGTGGTAAGTAAGAGAGAGAGAGAGAGAGAGATGTAGAGAGAGGAGGAAGAGGGGGGGAGAGAGAGAGAGAGAGAGAGAGAGAGAGAGAGAGAGAGAGAGAGGGAAGAGAATGGCTAGGGGACTAGAGCAAGCGTGTAGCTCCATGTGCATTATAACACACGAACTGAAATCGTATAGTTGCACAGAGCGGGGCGGCAGCTTCTTCAATCGACCAGGATCACCCGTCTCGTGTCGCTGTTTATTTTCGTACGGCGTTCGAGCTCGGGGCGTCTTACACCCTTGGTTAGCGTACAGCACTGCACCGTCGGCAGTTACGCACGCTCGGACGAGATTTTTCCAGTCAGGTCGCCTTAGCACCTAGAAGCTAGAAGTTACGAGTTACGAGCTAAGAGACAAAGGATAGAATAAGGTTCAAGTCAGAAGCCTAGTAGCAACAGCGTTCTTGCTAGAGCGAAGTCAAGGACGCTCGATCCGCCGGAGGAGTCGAATCATCGCGACGCCGACGATGTCGACGAAATCGGTGTTGGTGGAGGCAACGATGGAAGCGGCCGAGGCTCCCCTTTCGGCCCCTTTCGGCCCCTTTCGGCCCCTTTCGGCCCCTTCAGCCCCTTTAGCTTGACTCTGAGCCACCTTCGCCTTTCGCGCCCCGCTCGCCACCGTCATCATGCCTCGCATTCATGTCGCCGCTCTCCACCGCATCTCTCGCGGTCCTCCCCGAGCGCCGCTCCGCTCGCACCGCCTTGACTTCTTCTGATGGCTGCTTCTACCAATCGCTTTTTTTGTCCATCTCGCAGCCTCCAGCCTTTTTATCAGTCGACCGAAAAGGTCCGTGGGATCCTTATGGTGCCCTTCAGTCTTATGCCACCCTTCGTGCTACCCGGTTCGTCCTTCCGCCCTGAGTATGTATTTGTCGAAGAGAGGGCTTCACGTGTAGAAGATAGAGTGAGAGAGAGCGCGCGCGCGCGAGAGAGAGAGAGAGAGAGAGAGAGAGAGAGAGAGAGAGAGAGAGAGAGAGAGAGAGAGAGAGAGAGAGAGAGAGAGAGGGAGAGGGAGCGTGAGCGAGCGAGTTAAAACATATATACAGATATATTGCATACTAGCTATCAGTGTCAATCCGTAGTGCGCAGCCGCGCGCGCTTGCGCGATTGAGCACTTAATACGAGCCCATTGTTGTTTGCGCCGCGAATTTCCTCTCATCCCTGTGTGCTTCCTGGTAGATTTTTCTACGTCTCTCCCCACCAACCTCACACCCTCTCACGATCCATTCTCATCCCCCTCGGCGACGGATAACTCTCCTTCTTTCCCACGTCACCCTACCAGTCCTCCCACCACCCTATCCTAGACTCCAGCCCACTCGAAACTACTTTATGGACTTCCTCTTTGACTTTTTCATGGTTGCACCGTGAGTTCCTGTGGCTGTTGTACACTACTCGTTGCTTCTTCGCGTTACCGAGGAAGAAAAAGTGCGTCAGTCATATTTGGCGATGATGACGCGATCATCCCGTCGCCTTCCTTTTTCTTCTTATTATTAATGTAGTAGTAGTAGTTGCTGTTGTTATTATTGTCGTTACTGTTATTCTCACTCGAAACGCGAGAAGGTCGCAAGAGAGAAGGGCCGTTCGCTTTCAACTGTTGATTATTGCTGTGTGCTGTGACTCGTAATGATATCGTCGATGATACTGCAACCCGGTGGTCGGCGATACTGACTGATACCAGTGCTGCCGACTCGATAGGAAACTTTACCACCGTCAATCAGTGTCATTCGTAATAGATCCGAAGAGTCTCGCAAGATCGTTCTTTCGCTTTTCCGGAAGGAAACGGCGCGATTGACTGTATCTTGGACTATACCGCGAATTTGCTCTGGTTAAGGTGTTGGACTCGTCGGTGGTGGTGCGTTACTGTTGCTGCTACTGTTGATGGTGGTGATGGTGGTGATGGTGGTGATGGTGGTGGCTGCAGTGCCGTCTCTTCAAGAAGTACGTATAGCAGAAGGTCGTAGAAGAGATCGCGGAGAAGTAAGAAGCGTAGGCGGTGGTGGAGGTGGTAGAGGTGGCGGAGTGGCTGTGACGCAGCAGCAGGAGTACAACCTACTGTAGGAGAAACGGACCAACATCCTCGGTGGGCAAGGGGACTACAGTGACCATTTTATCGACATCAACAAGAAAAGGATTTACAATTGTGCTCCGGGTGCTCCTGGTACACCAGCTAAATGTCGCCGTGAGGCTCGTAAACTCCAAGGCAAAGGTGCGAATTTTATTCTACGATATGTGGCTCGATATGTGGGATAGGGTGTAGAAGAGTGACCACGTATGAATGTGTGAGAGAGAGAAAGAGAGAGAGAGAGAGAGAAAGAGAGAGAAAGAGAGAGAGAGAGAGAGAGAGAGAGAGAGAGAGAGAGAGAAGCAGGGGTTTCCTACGAATCGTATGAAATAAGGCGGCTAGGAAGAGAGACTGAGAAGAACCAGAAAATAGAGTACGAAAGAAGGAGGGCGCTTCGATCCTGCCTAGAGGAGCGAGAAAGACGCAGATAGTGGCATAGCTCCCTCTAGGTGGCGATATCGAAAGAGTTAGCGCGCAGCAACGCATAGAGGGCAGGGACATCAGGGAGGCTCTGGTAGCTAGATTGTGGTGGTGGTGTCGACTGCAGCCAGCACTGCTCTTGTGGAGGAGGAAACGCTGGTGCTGTTGCTGGTGGATATGCGGTGCGGTGCGGTACGCTGGAACATTCGGTCCTTCGGTCTCTTGGTCCGATGGCCAAGTAGTGAGAGAGGGTAAGAGTGGGAGGAGTACGAGTCTAGAGGGCGGAGAGTGAGAGAGAGTAAGTGCGTGGTGAGCGGGGCAGAGAGAGGTGAGCGGCGAGAAGTGTGGCGAAGTGGGGTAGAGAGCGGTAGGATCGCGGGAGGTTGCGAACGCGGTGGTTCCGTTGAACGAGGGCGCGCAAACGGGCGGGTGTCACGAGTGCGGTGAAGCGGTGAAGGGGCCGTGAACGGAAGAGATCGGGCGTACGTGAGGCGGGCGTAGGCGAGGTTCCGTAGCGACCGTGCGGTGGCGCACCAGGAATTCCCGGCTCCCGGGCCCCGAGTCTGCCCCGAGTGTCTGCCTCGACTTGCTGACATGGCGTCCTAGCGCTGTACGGCCAAGTCGCACGTCCCCGTTTGGAGGCTCACCCCGTCGGATCCGACGCACCCCGAAGATGCCAAGGTGAGTGTTCGCGTACGCGATAGTGATACGGGTGAACATGGGCATGAACTATCGTGGGTTATTACACGGTGTCATCGGGAAAAACCGGGTGGGACCCACGGTCTCGACCTGAAAATACGTCGTCGTCGTTGTCGTCGTCGTCATCGTCGTGGTGGTCGTCGTGGTCGTGGTGCAACATCCTCGTGAACGTGATTGTCATCCTGAACGACGTCCTCGTGATCGTTTTCCCCGCTACCGTATTCCTAGGTGGAGGGTCGTTGCCATCGGCTACCCTCGAGACTGCGAATCGATATTACGCCGCGGTGTGGGGGATACAGAGGGTGAGAGCGGCGCGCAAGGTAACAGTGACTGTGTGTCTGTGTGATATCAATTGCATACGTGCGCGTGTCGCGAAAAGGGGGATGTCAAGGCAAGATCCGCGTCAAACCCTCGAGGGACAGTCTCCTTAAAAATCACAGTACGAGAGGGAGGGACTCGAGGAATGAGAGAGAAAACACCATTCTTCGGGACTGTCGTCATACTCTGAACGTGGACGCACGTCGTCGCGTGTACTTTGTGCGGGCGACGTGGATTTTCGCTCGAGCGCTCCGAGGGTTGCGTAAATATCTCTCGTCGTGCGGAGACGTGTCGCAGCGAGTGGCATGGCGCTGCTCATAGGCGCCGCTACGCCCTAGGCTCCAGGGTGCCTTTCCTCCTACTTTGCACACTGTGCTCTACACTCCACTCCACTCCACTCCACTCCACTCCATTGCATTCCTCTCCGCTCCGCTCGAATAGGCGCGTCTTAAACTTTATTCAGCCCACTGTTATTCGGCTTACTCGTCGTACACATAGGTTCGTTCGATTTTACTCTATGTCGTTCTCTCTCTTACTCTTTTGCTTTGATCCGCACGCGCGGAACACGCTCATTATTTGTCTTGGCTACTGGGAACCCCTCTAAGTACCCTCTTGTAATACCTTTAGCAACTCCCTTTTTCATTGCCCCAATGCACTCCTCCCTCCTGTCTAGACGACGTTGCGAAGGAGGAAGAGTAGGAGGGGTGGACGAGGTTGACGAAGATGAGAAGTAGAGCGCTATTTCTTTTCTGTTTACATCGTGCAAGTGTCTCCTCTCGGCACCGTAACAGGTGAATCGAGCGCCGCCACTACGAATACGAGCGAACCTGGATACTATACTGCAAGAGCGCGCACGTGCTTCGGCCCATCGCCAAAATTTCTTCATTTTCGAGGAGCGCCACGGCGCTCTCTCTTGTGGGACACTATCATCATTTCTTCTTACCACGTGGTACATGTTTCCCCCCCCCTCTTTCTCTCTCTTTTTTCGTCACTCGTGTACACTTGTTAACTAACAGGTTCGTTGCTGCAATACATAACCTGCCTGAAACGTCGCTTCAACATACCTCGTGATTCCATCTACTAATACCTAACAGTATCCCGAGTCCTCTACAAGATATCCTCCTTACGTATTCGTTCCAATAATTTTTATTACGTCCATCCTTTTTTCTGTATATCTTTGACTAATCGAGGGTAACCTGAGTCTCGAATAAGGCAGTAACACATTTTACGTTGTAACGAGCGTCACTATCATCCAACATGACACGCACCACGTACTACGCTTTACACATTACACATGGCAGTCTGGCGCTTTATGTGACAGAGGGATATTGCGTAATCGTTGATCGGAGAATCCGGAGCCCTGTGAATGGTTGAACGAGGAAAGGATAGTGAGAGGTGGAACGGATATAGCGAGAGAGAGAGAGAGAGTGAGAGAGGGAGAGAAAAGGAAGAGGCGTAAGCAGCGAACGACCCGCAAATATTAAATGTGTAGAGGAGGCAACGCCCTGACCCAAAAGAGGGTGGCCGCCGTCTCGCGAGTCGATTCCCAGGCGATTCTCCTCAAGTGTCTCTTCGTCTTCGTACTCCTTCCTTTCGACCGATTGGCAATCCTCACGCTCTCTCTCGAATGGCGATCGGCTCGCTTAACTTAACGGTAAGCCCTACTCGACTCCTCGAGCGGCACGAGGGAAGAATACCACTGCAGTGACGTAGCATTCTCATAAACAGTTTCGCGGTGCTGCCTGCCGATTACGACGTCTTCGCAAAGACTTGCCTTCTTAAAGAGCATAAAGGGTGCGCAGCCGTGTAGACGTCGTACCAGCAGATGCTGCTGGCAGGATCAGGATGCTGTATCGTGTAATGGTGTAATGGTGCAATAACGTGTAACGGTGTACCGGTGCAATGGTGCAAGAGTGTAATAGTGTGTACGTAGTGTCTCTCGCTTTTCTGTTTTTTTTTTTCTCTCGTTGAGCCCTCCTGTTTGAGGATATTCTTCTTCCTCCGCAAGGATCCACCCCACCTAGTACCTCTTACGGTTAAGAATCAGCGCGTATGTGACAAACCTCTGTTATAGTATACGCAATCCTTCCCCTATAGTTACGTTTTTCTCCTAAAATTGTTGGAGTACCACATGCCAGTAACGCATAACGCGTCATGCGTCATGCATCTACTCCATAACTTTACGTATATGCGAATGGACATGTGATGTACTTATACTCGTTGAAACGAAGATCGGATTCAATTCACAATCAGAGAGGGAAACGACCGACTTTACATTGCTTCGCATTGCATCTTATCAGAGCCGATCCGCGAACTGTATTACCGACTAGACTTCCCAGTATGCCACGTGTTCTCTCTTGTTGTTCAGCGCTTCCTCCCATATTCATTCCGAGTTGAAACAAGATTCGAAGCTGTATACGTTAGTCACGGGTGGGGGGAATGAGGAAAGCGTGTATGCACTGTCAGCGTAGAAGCACGTTTGGTCTCTACTGAGCTATAGTCGCGATGTATACCTAGTTGCTGGTTGGGAGGTTTAAGCAGACACGAGGAAGGCCACAGTCACAAGGGAGAACACGGTGGATATTATTCACAGCATGTGCACGTATCTAGGAGTCTACCTATATAACTGGATATGCGTATCGTACACGTGGCTGGTGGCTGGTGGCTGGTGGCTGGTGACTGGTATGTGTACACATCAATTGAAGCAGGTTCCGCGGCCCAGTTAGGTTAGGTCCCAGTTAAGCCCCACTAGCATACTGTATAAAAATTAAATTTCGCTCTCGTTCCATAGGGCGCCGATATTCGGAGAAATGGCCATGAATAGCAATCCCCTGGTGTTAGTTCGTGGAAACTTATATAACTATATATGGATCATTTCAACCCTTTTTCGCATTGAATTCTCAAAGGCTTCGCGCACCACTAGTCCTGAACAATACTCCGTTACTTGGGCTGCCGAGTAGCTTTTAAATTTCCGGCAGGTAAAATCCGCGCTAGTAATAATGGATAAAAAAGAAGTTGGGGTGGACGCCAATGGATGGCGGCGGTGATCGGAGCGCAGCACGAGGGTTGGGGTGAGGGGCGAGAGTAGATAGTGACGATGGTGGTGGTGGGGGGTGTCGGCCAGTTTAAGGGGAGTACGGTGGAAGGGGTTGGTTAGAAGTATCGTCGCGGTAGTGGGGGGTGGTGGGGTTCACTCTGCGGCGGAGGACTAGGATACTCTGAGGTGGGGAGTTCGAACGGGCGAAAGAAAGATGGCGTCTTGAATATACATGCGCACCCGTGTGCGTCGGGACGGCCGAGGATGCGTGCGGGTGGTGGTCACGTACGTACGTAGTCATGCGTGCGTGTTCGTGTGCGTGTGTGCGTGCGCGTGCGTTGGTTAGAGAGAGAGAGAGAGAGAGAGAGAGAGAGAGAGAGAGAGAGCGAGAAAGAGTGGGAAGAGTAGAGCAAGAGAGCAAGGCAACAGGGCAGCGCCAGATAACGTGGAAACTGACAGCCTGTAGAAAAGAACACCTCTAGAAGGGAATATTTCACTGTCTCTGCTGTTGTCTAGCTATCGTACCACCGTTCGTACTCTGTGGCTCAATCTTCTGGTTTGCCATTGGATGGATTCTCTACTACCCGGAAATCTCAATAGGATTTCTTAGTATGCAGTTGGATCTGTGAGTCGTTGCCACGGAACGCGTGTAAATAGAAATTTGTCGTGCAGTAGCAATCTCGACCTTGGATCAGCAAACGACACTAACGCGTATTTACCTAAACGGATGTTCGAAGTACACGTCATAGAGGAGGTGGGAGGGGTGGGGGTGGGGGGAGAGTGTTGTGTTGTGTAGGGTGGAGAAAACGAGGGAGAGTTGGAGAGCTAGAGAGATCAGAAACTATAAACCATTTTTGCCCCCCCCCTCCCCCCGCCAAAGCTATCTAAATGTGGGACACGCTACTGCGGATTCGTAGCTACAGATGCACACGTACGTACACTCGGATATAAATATATAAACGTACATCGACCGAGCGTGTGTGAACACAACCACCAACGCGAGTATCTCAGCCGCGAGAGTCTCTCCTAGAAGACAGAAGACAGAAGACAGAAGGCAAAAGGCAAAAGACCGAATGCGCATACTCGTATTCGTGGCTCTGTCCTCCTCTTTACCGACACCTGCACCTACGTTCATTACTACTACTACACCTACCACACCTATCGCATCTACATGGACGTGGACTATGACTGGGACGCGTCCGTCGTTCCAAGCACATCCTGGCACTCCCCCAGTGGGGAGGTGACGAGATATCTGAGCGCGTACCACTCGCTTTGCAAACCGATGGAACTTTACACCACGTTGTGACCCGTCACGACGAGTCATCCCAATACTCTCTCTCTCTCTCTCTCTCTCTCTCTCTCTCTCTCTCTCTCTCCCGCTCGCGCTCGCGCTCGCGCGCCTCTTTAATATCGATTCTTCGTTGTCTTTCATTTTCAAATCGACAGAGAGGCAGGCTCTCTCTCTCTCTCTCTCTCTCTCTCTCTCTCTTTTGATTATCTCACGTGTCTTGCTCCCCGTATACACTCTCTAGCTGAGAAACGTAAGGTAACATATAACATAACCTCAAACTCAACTGTTTTACAAGTTGCAAGCAGAAGACGAATGTCTGGTCGCCTCAGCCTCAGCAACGATCCTTGCATTTCGTGTCGGCCGCAGCTTTCAATTCTCTTGCGTTACGCTTCTGGTACTTTAGGTCCTTCTTATACTCGCAGCAGTGGATGGTATGCGCCATGCTTTGTCGTTCATTTTGTGTTCCATCGTGACTCTGCCGCTGTGCTGATTACGCAATGCGTGGCCGTGAGAGAACCGAGCTGCCTCCTGAGCAGGAGTGTGCGTAAGAGTGCGTCTACTGCCTGCCTCCCAACGGGCAGGCAGGCAGCCGTTGAACAAGACACGGAGAGCGGAGGAAGGAGAGCAAGGCAGAAGAGAGAAGGAGGAGGAGGCGCCCTCAGAGCTTCCGAGAGGCAGCCAGCGAGCCACCTGTGCGATTCGGCTGCGTTCCAGTTCGCGATGGCCCGGACCCGTTACTTCGTTCCTCCGTTCCTCCATTCCTCCATTCCTCCATTCCTCCATTCCACCGTTCCACTATTTCCCCATGACACCATGGATGTATCGCACACTGCTACTCGAGAGTCAGCTCATTCGATAATAATTCCGAGACCGAACCCGTACGGTTCTTCTCCCTTTGATTCACTTCCTTTCTTTCCCTTGCTCTTCTGCCTCCGCGTCCTAACGGTACAGGCAACGCCGACTGGACGGCTAGCTGGACTTCAACCTGGCCGCAAAGCGCAGCGCTCCGTGCGTGGACGCAAACACGTTCACTGCGTTACAGCGCTCGCGCATACGGATTGCTTTCAGGATGAAATTGCTACGGGAGAAGCCAAACCTTCGGACGAGAGCACTTCCGGTGGCCGCGCGGATCGCGGAATTCCCGGTCCACGAGGCATTTCCTCTCGGGAGTGCACGCGCGCGAGCGGGAGAGAGAGAGAGAGAGAGAGAGAGGAAGCTTCGAATCGATTTATGCGTGCGTTGCGAAAATTCAGAATACTTGAGCTTTTTGCGTATATTCTCGTGTCCTTGGCTGGATAACAAGGTGGCGAGAGGTCGCGAGAGGTCGCGAGAGGTCGCTCCTCCACAGTGAAAATCTCTTGGCGCTTCTGCTTTTTACGTTGCTCCATCGCATTTATTTGCTCCCGGAAGCAGCGTCTCGGAGGCGATCGATTGTAACGCGTGGAAAATACTATTGATTCTCTTGGCCAGCTGACCTCCCTGTTACCGTGTGTCCTCCTCCCCTGCCCCCCTCCAGCCCGCTCGATCGTCAACGTTGATCAAGGCTAAATTAGCTAATATTTTTGAGCAGGTGAGTGGAAAAGGTGGAGCGCGCAGTCGAGGCATCGGATTGTCGTCGGTCCAAGTGCCCTTCTTCTCCTTTTATTTCCTGGCTAGGACTTATGGAGCGCGCATAACGGTGAGCCTCGCGTGACTGACTACACGCATGTGTGTTCGCGGACGAGCGAGAGACGCACGCACACCTCTGACCGTGATTGTCTCGCAGGGTGAGAGGAGAATTATGTAAAAGGCATCAACCGAACAACTCGGGTCTACGCTAGGCGGTTGCTGCCTACGAACCTACGTCCAGGGTCGCACACCCACGTATACGTCTTTGATCGCGCCTCTCCTCCCTCCTCCTCCCCCTCCTCCTCCTCCTCCTCCTTTTCCTTTTCCTTTTCCTTCTTCCTCTTCCTCCTCATTCTCATCTTCGTCTTCGTCTTCTCCTTTCTCGCTCTAACGCGCTGGAACTTACGCACAGTACTCATCTCCCTTCCCATGCACGCACACCCACACCCACACCCGTCTCTATTCACCTTCGTGTGCGACACACTCGGGCACAGTGTGTTGAAAGTCCTGGTTTACGCAATAAAATGTTAAATTCTCGATAGACTCCATGACGCGTGAATAGAGTCACCACCGAAGCCGTTGTGTTGTATGCTTCTTGGTGCGAGATACGGAGCCAGATATAGGGAGATGGATCGTTCGGCTCGTTCGGCTCTTTCGGTCCGTTCGTTTGGCTAGCTTGGCTCGTTTTCTTAGTTTGGACTGGTTCAGCCCCCTTGGATAAGGATTCGGTCATCCCACTTAGTTAATCCTCTCTGTGGGTTGACATGAGTTCATGCGTTATTTATTTCATTTTATTTTTACACTTTTTTTGTTTCTCCTCTTTTTTGTCTTTTATTCCTGATCTTTGTCATTTCTTTTGTTATTCCGTTTAAGTATAAACTCGATGAAATTTTAATTATCGTTGGCTAATCTATCATTACATTGTATCCCTTTTGATCTTAGGTCACAAGAAAGAAGGACGTGATACCAGCCGATGAAGAGGAGAGCACGAGCACGAGCACGATTACGAGAGCGCGAACACGAGAGCGCCAAGTTAAGACGTCTTCGTCGATGATAGCGCGCGGATAAGCGAGAAAGCAACCACCAAGATTAAGATTAGGTCTGATGTTAGCGGATATTAACGGAAACCTGGCGGATCTGAGAAGCGAAGCAATGGCGTCGCAGAGGTTTTGCCTGCGTTGGAATAACCATCAGAGTAATCTGCTGTCCGTATTCGATCAGCTGCTCCACGATGAGTCCTTCGTCGACGTAACCCTGGCTGTCGAAGGGCAATTGCTCAGGGCACACAAAATGGTGCTCTCGGCGTGCAGTCCCTACTTTCAGGTGAGACTTTTTACGAAAGTAATGCCGCTCTTTCAATGAAAAACATTTAAAAGAACTGAAGAAAGAAGACGATGGCATAATTTGTAATTCCCGTTTCTTTGAAATTTCTTTGCAGGCTCTTTTCGTCGGGCATCCAGACAAGCATCCCATAGTCATCCTCAAGGACGTCCCGTACGTGGACATGCGCAGTCTTCTGGATTTCATGTATCGCGGTGAGGTCAGCGTCGACCAGGACAGGTTGACGGCGTTCCTGCGGGTCGCTGAATCCCTAAGGATCAAGGGCCTGACCGAGGTGAACGAAGACAAGTGTGACCTGCCGAGCATCACGTCTTCCCTGCTCGGAAATCAAAACGTAGTACCTCCACCGCCGCCAAACCTTCATAGAATAAACCAAATCGGGCCTCAGCACGTATCGCAAAAGAGGTTTCACCATATGTCGAGTCATCCGCTACTCGGCTCGGCACTGACAGCGCCCAAGAGGAAGCGTGGCAGGCCGAGGAAGCTCAGTGGTTCCTCGGACACGCCACTTGGCGACAACTCGACTCAGGATCTTCAAGGCTCGAGTGCTGATCTTGTCCAAGGTTCGCCGGAGATGATGGAGATGAAGATGGGTCTGGACTTTCAGAGCGAGAGTGGCGCCAACAGTAACGCGGGAACGTGTTCGGGAGCGAATGGTAATGGGACTAGCAACAATAATAATGGCGGCTCGAATGGAGGCAACAACAGTGCCGGTGCCTCGGGGACGACCTCGAGGAAGGACGAACCTACGGAAAATGGGACGGATATCCTAGAGGCCGGCACGACCAGAGTCAAGCGAGAACCTGAACCAACGCCCAGTACTTCCGCGCAGGGTGAGTCCCGTTAAAATACAATTTTTACAAATTATTACCTTATTAAGACCCTATTAATCTTGCGATTCGCATTGCCGAGAGCTTGGACACGCCAACTTCCGCATGTTCTTCTCCATCACGCCCTTCCTTCTTTTCTCATCCGACCGATACCTTCGATGTCTTCATCTTGAAAGTACAGTTTTTCAGTCTCTGTCACTCTTGTTGCTCTTAACTCGCTAAGTACAAAGACGTTACGAAGCACCGCCGAGGATGACGAATAATCGCTAATCGCTAACGTGTATTCCGATCGGTTCCAGCCTCGGACGAGACGTTCACGCGGCCGCCCAGTAGGCAAGAAAGCAGCGAGGGTTTCAAACAAGGTAAGACAATACCACACAAAAAGTAATCTTCACTTAAATCTTATTGTTAGGCAGCTTATATTATGTGAACTATCCCGAGTGACATAGCAACAGATATAACCAGTAACCTTATAATGACACCCTGTTACTCCGTTTATTGCTGTATACCCCCCCTTGTTCCAACTCCCTCTCTCCCTCTCTCCCTCTGTACCCTGACCACAGCCTAGTCACAACGCGATGTCTGACTGACTGTCCGTTTAAAGGAAGGACAGTTTAAAGAGATGCCAGCAAGTAGTTGCGGCGTTACGGCGTTACGGAAGGAGACAACTCATCGTTAATCGTCCCCTGTATCTCCGTGTCTCCGTGTCTCCGTGTCTTCGTGTCTATCGAGTGCTTGATCCTCTTTGGGAATGGATTACCCTTTTCGATAAATATCTCCCAAGGGTAACATGGAATATTTTCACTTACAAGCTGCTCGGTGTCATTCGACTTCTTGCTTAATTAGTAGCCAACCAGAGTTCACTCAGGAGATCATTAGAATGACGATCAACGTCACTGATTGCATCGCGACTCGATCATTTTCTCTTTTTCATTCTCGCAGTTTTTCCTACTCGTCGAATACGCGCTATGAGAAACAGAAGCAGAAAGGCCAAAAAAGAGGAACAAGCACGCATAGATCGAGAAGCGTGTCATTGGGAATTGCGATCCTATTGCGATCTTCTTTAAAGATCGTATGGGACTTTTTTCTTCCTCGGAACTTGCCATTTTTTCTCAATAATTCCCGTGCGAGTCTTTTCTCTGACTGCGAGTGGCGACTTTGCGAGGATTGACTTTTCTCGCAAGTGACGCGGATAACAGCGCGATATCCTTGTCGCGGCTATTCCTCGGGAAAAACAAATATCGAGATAAGGGAAAAGAAAGTAAATCCCTGTTGCATTGCCCTTCCACCGTTTAGCCATTTTGTACCCTGAATCCTGACAATTGGTCACCCTTAACCAAGCTAGGCCACCAGAGCACAGGCGGACCACGGGGCGAACCACAAAGTGTCTTCCTTTTTTTCGTTACGTTTTCCTCTATGGTCGAACATCGACGTGGCTGCTGTCATGTCTCTGTGTGTGCTCTCTTTAATCTTCTCGCTCGATCACGTATCTTGTTTCTTATTCTTTGCGCGCATCTCTTGGAGGATAAATGACGTTTGGGTTTCTACTGTCGGTTTTCGAGAAAAAAAATGGGACAAATTTATTTTTCGCGCAAGTCACTTGGGGGACATGGTTCATAGTTTGACTTAACGAAGGATTGATGTAAAGAGTACCTGTAGAAGGAGGGGGGGGCGGGTGTAAAGGAGGAGTGAGTGAGTGAGTGTGAGAGAGAGAGAGAGAGAGAGAGAGAGAGAGAGAGAGAGAGAGATGAAGAGAGAGAGAGATGAAGAGTCAAAGAATAAGAACAAATATTGTGAACTGCCTTCTGCATTTTTCGTTGCCATGGCAACCCTGAGAAATGTCCTACTCGACGAGAAAGTCATCCTAGTGGCGAAATGCATAACGGGAGAAAAAGTAAAAAGAAATGCTCGAGCATCCCGTATTTAATGGTATCAAGTTAATTGATCCTTTTGATCTTGAACCCTGCCCTGCCCAACCTCTTTCCAACTCGACAACCCTCGGCGAGTATCGTGGCGTTGAAAGCGCGAGGCCAAAATGAAAGGTGACGGTTACCAAACAGTAGAGAAGACAAATAAATAAGAAAGACGAGAGAATCGTTGCTACCGGCCAATGTGCAGCGTTTTAGCGCTTTTACTGCTAATTTCATAACCTCGTGCGTGAGTGCGTGCGTGCGTGCGTGCGTGCTGAGTCGAGTAGTGCGTGAGTGCGAATACGAAAGAGACTCTCGTGACCTGCGACCTTCGCCTTATTATCCACTCTCACAATCAGCCATTCGCCCACGTATCGCACACACGTATTTTCTCCATTCTCCTCTATTTCCCATTTCTTCGACTCGTTCTTTTCTTCTTTCCAACTTTCTTCTTCTATTTTCATTTCATTTTCCTTCTCTTGCTTTTCTCTACTTTTCCATACTCCCAACACGAACTGATTTTCTCTAATGTTACGTCCCATTATATAACCCCGTGACCTTTAACCCACGTTGAATTTTCTCTCCCCCTTCCGCACCCGTCCACCCTCCGCACGACGAGGTGCACCACGTGTGCACCCTTGCTGCCGTTGGCCATTGGTAAAAGGAGGGGGTGGAGCCAGCTAGCGGTGCTTATTTTTTAAACGCTGGTTTATTTCCGTTCGTTCGTTCGTTCGTTCGTTCGTTCGTTCTGTCGTTCTATCGTTTTATCGTTCGTTCGTTGATTTATAATTTTTTTCTGCTTAGCGAGAGAAAGGCGAGAGAGCGAGAGAGCGAGAGAGCGAGAGAGCGAAAGAGCTAATGTAAGCGGGAAAGAGAAGCCAGATACATGGCAATTCGTGTGAGGAAGGTGGACTTAAAGACAGAAGGAGGAAAAGTGCTAAAGAACCGGAGGAGGACAATCGAAGAGAAGAAGGAAAGAGAAAAGGTGCAAATGAGTGGGCCTCGTAATGTGGACGTCAACGCCTCCTTCTCCAAGTTTCGTTCTTTCTTGCGTTATTCTTTGCTGATGAGGACGATAACAGTTGAGACGTTAAAGACGGATGCACGCAAGAGGCTAAAGAGGCGCAAAGAATATGTCAGAGCAAAAGCGAGAGAAACCATCGGAATGACGGAACACGGACGCGACGATGCACAAGTGTAATCGGGATTGCAAGGCAAATTATCAATGCGCATGCGCATATACGTATATACGGCGTCATGGGAGAACGAGAAAGAGAATTAACGTTAGAGAAGAGAGTAAAAAGGATATTTCGAATACACGTACGCTCGCACAAAAGAGAGACGGCAATAGTTTCCTTCTTCTTTTTTTTTTTTTTTTTGTTTTAGAAGTCAAAGCAACACTTGGAACAGAATGGACTTGGCGATAGCCACAGAGACGGACTGACAGACAGAGTGAGAAAGAGTTAGGGGGGTGTCT
>NW_014334296.1:2599-75433 GCF_000341935.2 Cephus cinctus | reverse complement strand
GAGAGAGAGAGAGAGAGAGAGAGAGAGAGAGAGAGAGAGAGAGAGAGAAAGAAAGAAAGAGGAAAAGAGCGACTGAGAAAATAATATAAAAAGACAAATAAGCGCAATCTCGAAATGCCAGAGAGTTACATACTGATTAGTATGCAGATACAGATGCATAATCTGATAATGATAGAAATAAGTGATCGAAGATCGAAGAATTCGTTCGGTCCGTTCAAGTGTGACACGTTACTTTTGCTCTTGCGCAGGTGAGTTGAGAATTTGAGTCACCTTTGAATTTGACGTTACCTTTGCGCGGGGAAGCGAAGGACTAGGGAAGCCAGCCGTTTAAAACCGTTTTTCTTATAAGCAGACATCTTTATATATCAATAAATCTATCTGTCAGACGATCGATTGATATCTATGTATATACATTGTTCATGTGTTAATGTCTAAGAAATATATATATATATATATATATGTATATATACATATTTATACAAAATTTTCTCGAGCATCGTCGATCTCGATGGACCGTTTTTTTTTAGCGATTGAACAGAGAGAAAAAGAGAGAGAGAGAGAGAGAGAGAGAGAGAGAGAGAGAGTATGAGGGCGAGGGAATGGGAGGGACAGTGAGAATGCGAAAAAGAATGAAAGAGAGACCAAGAAATCTTTTACGCGTTTTACACGTAATCAATTTTGAACGAATCTGAACGAGAGACAGAATTTTCTAATGTTGATTATTTGTAGAAAGAAAAGAGAGATTAGATTTTGCGTTCGCGCGCGCGCGCGTGTAGATGGTTGGGTGGATTGCGTATACGCGCAAGTTACAAATATATCTCGTGCGTGTTTAGACGTACACGCACTGCGTTACACGTATGGACACGCACTTTGCATTCAAAAACAGAAAAGAAGAAATGAGAAAAGAAATATGAAAAAGATATACTGTTGGCGATACGATCATTTCGATTAATGTGATTTTAGAAGAATTATATTAAATTGAATTGGGTTAGTGTCCTGCAAGAAAGAGAGAGAGAGAGAGAGAGAGAGAGAGAGAGAGAGAGAGAGAGAGAGAGAGAGAGAGAGAGTGCGATGTGTGTGTGTGTGTGTATATATATATATATATATATGTCGGTCGAGAGTATATAAGAATATACACTATGGGGTTTGATATATCGACACGTAAAACACTTGTCACATAGTTAAAAAGTACGGTTACTTTTTGCTGGCTCTACCCTTCCTCTTGCTTCCCCCCACAATTCAAGTAATATACTTATATATATATTTATTACAATAATTTAATATATTAATTGCAATACATTAACGATTAGCGCGATTAACGCACGTCACGTCGTATACCTTTAATTAGCTCTAATCGCGTGTGGTACGAAAGATACGCGATCGGTGTATGTACATGTATCAATTTTCCCCTTTTCTTTCCGGTCTCTGCCTCGAAATTATTCTTGTAGCATCTATCACGCAAATTTGGTATGCGTCCTGCAAATGTGCGTACACGCCGCTGTATTCTTCCAACCACGCGACGTACCGACTATCGCCTAGCTTTAGACTCTTTATGGAATTTTAAAGGTACGAGTTGTCTCTCCTTTTTCAGACACCGAAGACGCGAGCAACGACGAGTCACACTCGCCCACGCAAATTCGCATAAACTTCGAGCGTTGCTTCCGCAACGAGTACAGCGCATCGACGCTGCAACAAGGCGGCAAAGCCGGAATCAACGAAGCATCACTTTTGCAGCAGCAGCAGCAGCAGCAGCAAAAACAGCAACAACAGCAGGAACATCAGCATTCCGACCCGGAGTCCGAACAAAAAATGTCCAAAGACCGTCTGAGTAGTGCCATATTTAACATGGTCGCCGAGTCGGAAATCAGTCAGAGCGACTTCGAGAGCTCGTTCAAGGTCGAAAGCGAGAGGTCAGAGGGCTCGGTGCGCGACTTTTGCGTTAAAGAGGGCGACGTCTATAGGTGCACCGTGTGCCACAGGACTTACACACACATTAGCAATTTCTGTAGGCACTACGTCACCTCGCACAAGCCCAACGTCAAGTACTATCCCTGTCCTGTGTGCTTCAAGGAGTTCACGCGGAAGGACAATATGGTCGCTCACGTTAAGATCATTCACAGTTTAAAGCCGCACATGAATCTGAGCAGCTCGAGCATGGGTCAGCAGCGGTAGACCGCTGTTAGAGCATACGAGCATAAGAGCATATACATTCATATGCTGACCTCCTTTTCATCTTCATCTTCATCTTCATCTTCTTGTTTCCGGTTTTTTTCTTCTTTTTTTTCCATTTATTCTATTTGTTGTACTTTGTGCCTAGTCTTCTGGCTCATCCCCGGTACACGGTACGCGGTACGCAGTACGCAGTACGCAGTACGCAGTACGCAGTACACTCCCAGTCTCTTGATGCACACACCACCGATGCCTCTCTACTTTACAGACATAGCTTAGCAAATTGTTATTGTCCTTTCCAACCTTAACTGCGCCTTGTGTGTGCGTACTACCTTCCTATCCAAAATAGTTTATTCTTCTTCTTCTTCTTCTTCTTCTTCGTTGTCGTCCGTAAACATCTTCAGTTTTTAATCAAATTGTCACGTAGAGTAATGACGTAACGCAATGCCACATACGATTCAAGGGTTTATTTTATCATCTGACACACCAATTACACATATCGGACATACAGGGCTAATTTATGAGAAAAATAAAGAGCTCAGCAAAGTCAGGTCAATCTCATTCGCAAGAGATTCGGAATAATGAGAAGAGGGCGGGGGGGAGAAAGATGCGTCAATTATGGTAAAGCTTGACATTCAAGAAATGGAAAAAGTGTGACCTTTCGTTTCACAGGCGTCGCCTAAGGAATTTGACAACTCGATGTTTTTTCTTCTTGAGTAGAGAAGAAGGGAGGAAGAATGAGAAGAAAGCGTGCAATCCGAAATTATGAAAAATATTAACAGACACATGAGAGAGTACGAGGAAAAGGATATTGATTGAACGTTACAGAGAGAGAGAGAGAGAGAGAGAGAGAGAGAGAGAGAGAGAGAGAGAGAGAGAATGATGAGAAGACGGCAGATGGGTATATGTATAACTAGATAATTTGGTTGGTAGGTAGGCAACTAGATGAATATAGATAGGTAGGTAAGTAGGTAGGATAGGCTAAGAGATTAGGTGAATAATAGTAGGTAGCTAGAGAGACAGAAGTGGTGTAATAAAGTTGGTTAGACATTTAAGTTCGGAAAGGCTAGAAGGTTATCGGCGCGGGGAGGTATATAGTCGGTAGGTCAGAGTAGAGCTAGTTTGGGGATTAGGTTTCCTAGGTTGGATGCAGCTAGACGTCGTAGGTACACGTTACACGTTATATGTTTGCCATGTACGCGTACCTGATGACCGTTCGTGCAAAAGGACCAGTTCTACTGTGTCGACAATTAAACGGAACAAGTAAAACAAAAACGCTAAAATTACGTGAATAAATACTATAGAGATTGAACAGCGAGAGAAGGAAAGGGGAAAAGAATGGCTAAAAATAATAGAGACAATTGGATGTCGGAATGCGAGATTTTCGTAGCCTCCTATTAATCGATTATAGATCAAACTGATATACAGTTTACGTAGAGCCAATTTCCCAAACATATTTTTCTTTACTTTTTAATATTGGACTTTCGAAAATATTCCTTTCTTTCTCTTTGTTATCTCGTATGTTCGTGCCGGAATAATTATTCTTGCTGCTTGCAAGCGAGTGGGGAGACCTTCGTCAAGATAAACAATTCCAAAATCCCGATCTTACTTGAGAGTTTGAAATCTTGAGTTACTCTTCCTCCCTCCCCGCCCCCTCCCCCACCCATCCAAACTGACTAACAAAAAAAAAAAAAGTATATAAATCAATATATATACGCAACGGGCATTAAGTTTACCCAAATAAACAAACAAAAATGAACGAGCTTTACCGCGAGTGCTTCCGACGCGCATTTCCCGATAGAAAGGAGGTTAGAAAGAAGTTAACGATGATGTTGATAAGACGGAAAACACAAAATTTGAATATCTGCGTCATTCGCGGAGGACGTGAAGATCGGCAGAAAGAAAAGAACGGATAAACGATAAGTTCGGGACAACAAAATATTCGCACCCGGGGGCCGCGGATTCTGTATACACATTAAACATATATATAAGGAAGGGAGATAACTAGTGGCAAACGTAGAATTTATATGAGCCAATCACGAGTCGTCGTACGATTTATAATATAGTTTAATCAAGATGATGCTGGGTTATAACTTGTAAATGTAAGACAGATATATTTACCATAATACCTGCCACGGGAGGAAAAAGAAACGAAAAACACGAAAAGGGACAAGTAGAAGAAAAGCCGCAAGAAATGGTCGGCAGAAGAAATAGAAAATAAAGAGAGGATCAGAATTGTAGAAAACCGAATGTAATAGAGAGAAGAGAGAGAGAGAGAGAGAGAGAGAGAGAGAGAGAGAGAGAGAGAGAAAGGATTAAAAATGAATTAATTAAAGCTGAGGTAAAAAATAACTAAGAAATCAAACATACATAGGTGTATAACATAAATACATAAATACGATATAAGGGAACCACGTAGACTGAGTAAATGCAATACGACAACCGTTCGCCATGTTTTTAAGCTGTTAAGCTGTTAAGCTGTTGAGCCGTTGACAGATAATTGACAGGGAGTGCGAGACTGTACAATATTTTGGAGTTTGCTCTTTTGATGGGTCTGGGTCTGCGGGGGGTGATACGCGATGGTACGAGTGCAAGGGCTAAGGGAAGATTTAAAAGAATCGCTGTGCGCTATACATGAAAAATTTGACTTTAGATCGTTCAAGGTTTCCTGCCTCTGGGATTGTTGTGTCTTCTTCTACGCAGCGTAAGAAGCCTAACGGACTACTCGGATGAGAAAGAGAGAGAGAGAGAGAGAGAGAGAGAGAGTCAAAGGACAATGCTACGGCTAAGCCTCCTAGATAAAAATGATTAATGCACACACGAGAGCCAAATTGAAAAAAAAAAAAGTTAAATCCACATGTATGGCGCATACGCGAATTCACGAAGAATGGTACGCACTGTATAGACGAAAAGAAGGAAGAAGATGTGGTATTTTTCGCACGATGCTTTGAAGAATGAAACTAATTGATCGAAGAGAATTCGAAAGCGAAACGGGATGCAATTCTATGTAAGACTGCAGTGGGACGGTTAACGACACCAAATACAAGATAGTACTGACATTGGATAGACTGAAGGCACCTTAGTAGTAACTTAACCGCCGAGCCGTGCGCAGGTGCTTCCGTCGCGCGACACGTTGACTCTCTCCGTACACTTACGTGTACCTGTATCGAGAGTCAATTTGACGAGCGCGGTGGCTCGAAGCCGGCAACGGTATAGGCTTAGTTGCGAGACAGAGCAGCACCCTACGACGACCGTAGTATACTATTTTGCACTTTATTATCGTCTCGCGTCTGACGTCTGACGTCTGACGTCTGACGTCTGACGTATGCGTAGCGTAACCCGTACAATAAATAATCCTCCGTTACGTCCTCTCGGGAATCCGCGTGATCCGCTCGTTAGGATGGGCCATTCTCAGCGGGAACGAGCTACCTCGGTCGACACGGGAGGAAGGCCGAGCTCCCATGCGTCCAAGTGGCAGAGAATTTAGCTTAGAACGGGAAACCGATAGATTGCGAGAGAGAGAGAGAGAGAGGTCTACTCTATATAAAGGTGTTTTTTCTCTTTTTTTACTTGTTGGACATAGATAACGTAGTGGACGACTAGAGGCTATTATTAAACTACTAGAATTTAGGCTCGTGCACCCGCGCGTGTGCATGTGTGTAGCCGGCTTAACAATAAGATAATGGACCATGGCTGCCTCATTCAGATAACGTGGTTTCTCAACGTTGTAGTTGACGATGCATGCAGGAAGCAACGGGACGACGCAAAAGCGACGCGCACTTGCTTCTCTCCTTTCGGGAGGAAATTTTTCTGCTCTTTTATTTCGGTGATACTTGTGCTGCTGCGCAATATCCGGAAATTCGTCATTTCTTATGGACGGATATTCTTATCTTTTACCAATCTCGTGCAGCCTGGGATCGTCATATGTGTATACATGCAGATATATACACACATGCACATGCACACATCTATATACTTAGATTTTAATATATACCAGAGTTATTCATCGACCGATTACACGATGAAATCTTTAGCTGAGTTGCTCAAAGCAGTTGGTAGCATCGGAGGCAGTAATTGTTGGCAGCAAGACGTCGCGAGCGTGTCAAAGGTCAGAGATGGATAGCGTGCGCGGGAGGGAGAAAACTAGGCGATCCGTTCTCGAGTCTTTAAAATCCGCAATCATAATGAATTTAACAATAGTAGAAGTGAGGCAACTACACATAGAAATAGTAATAGTAATAGAAATAGAAATAGAAATAGAAATAGAAATAGAAATCTATATCTATAGATACACAAGTATAATGATATATATATATATATATATATATATATATATATATATATATATATGTATTGTACATATATATATATATATATGTATTGTACATAAATTATACTCTAGCGTCAAAGTGGCAGCGGCTAGACAGCTTATCGATAATCAATGAAAGAAATAACATAAATGAATGAAACAAAGAACTAAGCAAATAAACAAAAAAATCATTTGATAATCATTGAGAGGCTAAGACTAACATTTTCGAGAGTTTCGTGATTTTTCGTTAAGAACGACGTGGCGCGGGGTGGAATAAACACTTGTACGGTGCAGGGGGGCGAGAATCAATGAAGAAACGATGCGAGGAAACGAGAAAGGGTTGATAAAGCAGTAATTCGGCAAGCGAGCAATTCGAGCGATTCGGACGCGATCTTCAAAGATTACGTGCCTGCCTCTACGTCCATTGTTCAACAAAAACGAAAACGGCAAAGTAATAAATAGAAAGTATGTTTCGTAGGCTTTCGAAACCTTTTCTTCTTCTCCTTATCGTTTCGAAAGGATCGAGAGAATTAGAAGTGCAACTGGTCCGTAACTCGTCAGCATGGCTGAATGATTACGGCCGTTCGGCAGTGAGGCAGGTAAAAGAAGAAGGGTTGCTTTTCCGAGGGAGTTAAATCTCGACGGACGAGAGACGTAGACGTTACCGCAATCAGCGTTACCATTTCGTGAGGCGCAACCGTGCGTGAAAGGGGGGAAAGGGGTGAAGGGGGGGGGGGAAGCGGCCAAGAGCGAAGCTCAGCCACGGAGGGTGGAAAAGCGCGCGGTGGGGGCAGCAGGAAAGAAGACCGAGTCCGAGGAAATATTCTAGCTATTTGAGGTCGAATATCTGGTGGCAAGGCAAAGGGGAGGCTGAGTTAAAGGATAATATAATATATTATATGGCCGGCGGTAAGGGAGGCGTGACGTAAGTGAAGCGACTGCGGGGACGGCGTGTTTATTATCAGGATTATTCGGGACTAATGGCAATAAAACGGACGCGTCAAGTTCAGATGGCGATTTAGTCCCGAATCGGTCTCTGCGTACGTATTATACGTGGAAGAAGGAAAACCGATGCGCGGAAGAGAGAGCATACGCGGTGAACTGGATGAGGAACAAAAACATAACAAAAAAGCATGTTGAACATATTATATTAATTTATGTGTTTACTACGGAGAAATTTATAGATATATTTATAAAGGGCGATCTATTGCCGAGTGTCATGGCCAGCAATTATTCTTTTTTCCTTTTGAAAAAGGGAAACACAGTCAATAACGATATTAAGTTCAATCGGCTATGACGCTTCGTGCAATGGCTCTGGTCGCCGAGAGAGGTAAATTACGAGGCTTAAAAAGCAGACTGTACTATTGGATAGATTTTAATATATATATATATATATATGTGTGTGTTATATATATATTAAAACACACAACACACACACACACACACACAAAACGCGTGCCAGGACAACTGCAATGCAACACACGTTTAAAGATAGACAGACAGGTGTGTATATGCGTATATAGTACGTGTCCATATATTAAAAAGAAAAAAAATGCAATTTTTCATCACTCACTGTTACTGGTCCGCATTGTATGGTAACGCACCATAAATACAACATAATACACATAATACACGTTATATGAGTAAAACGACGCGTACGTACCACGTGCGCATCACCCAAGTACATACATATTATATATTCTATTATTATTACAATTATTATTATTATTATTATTATTATTATACAAACAAAAGTTATATCGAATATATTTTAGTGCTAGTTGGTAATATTATCTATAACGTCGTTGCAGTTTTTAAATATGAACGCGTCAGAAAACGAGAAAGTTGACTTTTAATTTTATACGAGTTAAAGAGAAAAATTACATATTTCGATGATGGGATCTAAACATAGCTGACTAAGTAATCCCCTGGTTTGGTGCCTTTTTAATGCAAAGAAGAAGAGTGAGGGCAAGAGAGAAAAAACAATTAAACGAAAATCATTATTAAAAAGAAATTTAAAAAAAGAATTATAATAATGAAAAGTTAAGAACCATAAGGAAGGCGAAAGAAAAATGGTGAGAATACAATGAATGCGCGTTCCACAGAAGATGGCTAATGTGTTAAGAGTATAAATGGCTGTACGGAGAAAGGTTCGAGAGTAAGAAAATGAAAAAAAAAAACAGAAACAAAAAAAAAACAAAAAAAAACAAAAATTAACAAAAGAAATGGTTTATTAATTGTTATGACATTGTGCAATCGGGGCATATTTACATTGCGCATGCGCAAATCGGCCCAGGGTCGATTGTTCCCGAACGCGCATTCTAGTGCCAAATAAGTGAGACAAAAGATAAAGTGAAAGGAATAAAGAAAAATTTCATAGGGAATTTTTTAGACGAGAGTCTTTTCTGACGCTGGGTAGAAACTTAGTATATTTTATATGCACTGATTGTTTGATTACGACTATCAATAATAAAAAGAACGGTGTTCAATAGATTGTAACCTACGAGGAATTCTTGTTAGTCTTTTGCGCGCGTGCCTGTGTGCCTGTGTGCCTGTGTGCTCGTGTGCTCGAATGTTTGGTGGGTTGGGTGCGAATGCGTCGACGCAACTTTCGCTCTCTATCCCTCCGCACGCATGTCGAGTCTCTTTCTCATCTGGCATCAGTCGCAAGGGTTGACACCTCTCGACAATGCTAATTTTGACAGTACTAAGAGTGAGTGAGTGAGTGAGTGAGAGAGAGAGAGAGAGAGGACACCCTGGTGGAGACACGTGTCTCCGTAACTGATCTCAGAAGATGATCTGGTGGTGAAGACGGAGAAAGAGAGTCGAGAGGCGGCAGCGGCTGCATTCGCACGCCAATCGATACACCAATATTGCATAGGGATGTGCGTACGTGTGTAATTCAATTTTATGTAGAAATTGGTAAGTGGTCCATCGTTTCGAAAAATTATCGGCGCATGCGCGGAGAAAGTGCTTGTGTTTCCGAGTATCTCCTGCGCATGCGCACTGCAAGTAAAAAAGAAAAAAGCGACGTGCTCAAAATAATGACGTGTTTTTCTTGACGCTCCACACTTTATGCCTGATTAGTAGAACGTCGGAGAGGAAAGACGTTTTTTTTGGGCTATATAAGTTCCGGTGTGCGTCGCCAACGACTACTAATCCATCCTTAACAAACACGAGAAGACACCACCTTCTAACTGCTTCTCCTTCCTTCAGATTAATCGCATACGTGAAACCGAGGGAAAGGTAACTACCACATAATACTAACCGTCTTCATTAAAATTTGCCCTTTTTGATCCTTGCAACTTGCAACTTGCAACTCTTTCTTTTCCTCCTTTCCTCTTTTCTTTACTTTTTTTCATTTTTCACCTATTCACGTTTGCGTAGCTTACAATTAGATAGAAGGGATCGAGGAAACGGAACTGTCCACGTTCGGTACATGCGCGCGATTAAATTTAAGATCCGAGAGAGAAAGAGAGAGGCTGGGGGAGCAGAGGCGCGTCCGAAGATTGGATCGAGGAGAAAGTAAGGAAATATACCTCTCTCTTTTCCTCCTACTGCAAAACGTACCTGGAGAGTTTCGGTTTCGCGATCGCGCGCACCCGTACATTACTTTCGTAGAGACCTATCTGTTTGTTATGAATGTTAATTTTGTCCTCTCCGTTAAAACGTCACATCATGTATGTATGTACACCTATGCATTCTTTTTCAATTATATTTTATGAGCGAGAGAGAGAGAGAGAGAGAGAGAGAGAGAGAGAGAGAGAGAGAGAGAGAGAGAGAGAGAGAGAGAGAGAGAGAGAGAGAGAGAGAGAGAGAGAGAGAGAGAGAGAGAGAGAGAGAGAGAGAGAGAGAGAGAGAGAGAGAGAGAGAGCGTGAGAAGGAAGCTTGAAAATACGAGGACTCCACTTTCCATGTTTCTTGATCTGTTGTCTCTTTTTCTTTTTAACGTCTTTCCGATCTTTCAATATGGACACATATACGCATCTGTGCGTTCACGCATTGTACAACGTGTGGAAAAGAATAAAAGGCAGAGTCCTCGTTATTGCGAGACACCGTTAAATCTTAGCCAAAAATTAATTTTTATTTAAGTTTTAATTTAATCGCCGTTGGCACCTTTAAGGCTGAACACGGCGTCGTCGTAGTCCTTAAGCTTTTAGATTTTTGCTCGCAGCGAACGATCGAGCGAGAGATCGAGAGATCGAGAGATCGAGAGATCGAGAGATCGAGAGATCGAGCAGGCACCACTTCAACCTTACTTTCCATCTTCTCGATGAAGCTCCTTCTCGTCGCTCGGTCGCTTCTCGTATCTTATCGAGACTATTGTGTTTTTAATTAATATAATTTGATTCTTTGCTATTATACCTACTTATATTCACCCTGCAGCACTCTAGAGTATCTCGTTATCCAGTGTGCAATTCATTTTTTTCCTTCTTTTTTGCATGTTGGGTATACGTAACTATATAGATGCGCGCATTCTTCATTTATTCGATTGTAACGTTTCTCTTTATTTTTCTCTTGCATTTTATCTTTTTGTGTCTTGAGCGTAACACACACGTATAGTATACGCGATAGGACACGGAGAGTATCGTATATGATACGTACATAGTAAGCGTACGAATATACATTATACATATGTAGGATGTAATGTGGTTTATTCGTTGCATTTATATCGTCTTTCAGTTGTTTTTCGTTGATCCTTTGTCAGGGCGCGAATACGTCCATTCTCATTCCCCTCCTATACATTTGCTTTCCTTCTCTTCCTCTCTTTTTCCTCTTTCCTTTTTCCTTTTTCCGATTTCCGATTTCCGATTTCCGATTTTCCCTCCCATCCGTCGAGAGACGCTATTACGATTTATTACGATACATTTATCATTATATTGTTATACTCTAATTACGCTATTACATTAACTGTTATTGGTTGGTTGTTGCTTCGCGAGCCACGTCGAGCGCGAAACTTCGAAGATTATTTCCAGGACAAATCGCAATTGTTTAACGATAATCGAGACGTTGCGCGAATGCGGGAGAAACTCTTTTTATTCTACGACCACAAACGATACAAAATGTTCTCATTATATAGTACAAAGGCCTGCGAGCTATGACTTTTTTCTTCTTTTCTTCTTTTCTTTTTTCTTTCTTTTTCTTATCTCGTCTTTTCTTCTTCTCCTACTCCTTTACTGCCTTTAAATTTTCTCTACCTGTTCTGTCTTTTTTATCCTTATCTCTTATCTGATTACTTTGTGTAATATTATGTAACGGAGTGACGCGTAATGGCGATACCACCGTCGTTCAGGCCAGTACAAATCCTTCGGAAAGTAATCTTCGAGTCTCGTTTAATGTATCCGATTAAAAATCTATTATAGTGATTATGATTGTTTTAAAGAAATGTTGCCAACATAATAAGGTCTCCCGTTTTTTTCTTTTTATCCGTTTCAATGTTATTCCTTGTTTTCTTTATCTTTTCCCCCGTTTACGTAGCCATCTGAAAAATCGTTCGGTTATCCTCATTTTTCCAAGGACAGCGTAACTTGAGTATCGACAAAGGGAAAATAAAAGCGTAACGTCGCCGAGGGTTACGTGACTGGTCAATGTCAATTTCTCAGAGACTTCTATTGACAGTTAAATAGTTAAATTTAACGATGGAGTCTCGTAGGCCCTCGGCGGCGTCCCGCTGCGTCGCTACCATTTCTTTAAATTCGAAAATTCAAACTGGTTTCGAATGCGCCGACGAACGATTCTACGTTTTTAGTCTTTTAAGTTCACATGACGACCAATAGTTGCCCGACGATCATCGTTGGCTCGATGTTACATTGCGTATGGTATATTTTTCCTTTTTCTTTTTTTTTGTTTTTTTTTTTTTTGTAGATGGGCTATTGTGCTATGGTATATTGTATGCAGCCTTATCCATTATATTTTTTTGTTGATACGCACGCCCACACATATCCACACACGCGTCTCTAGTGCGGTTGCACATACGCATGCGCATACTAAGAGACAGAGACACACACGCACAATTATTACACTTACGACCTCACGCAATTAAAAGAATGCTATAATTTGACGTTGTTTTCTTTTGAGATGGCAACACCTTTCGTTCTTAATGCACACCAAACGTATTTGACACTCCATGCCCCCCCCACGTTCCTTGCGCATCCCTCGATCCTTGTATGTACTATCTTTCCCGTTTTTTAGATTTCGCCTTTGTGCATACGATATAAAATTCAACTATATATATATATATATATATATTTTTTTTTTTTCGTGACCGCGTCTACCTAGACTTTTAGAAGCATGAACGTTTTTTCCGATGCGATACATTCTCCATGTATCCATACGTATCGCACGGTAGTCTCTGCCTCGATAATAACGTAGTAGTCTCATTCGTAGAAGAAACTAGTTGCTGTGTACGTTGACGTGTCTTTGATTGCACTTTGAGAGAAAGAAAAAAAGAAAAAACGAAAAAAGAAAAAAGAGTGCTTGCGAATGCGTGCACTCTTGTGCACTTGTGTAAATTTCTCGACACTTTGTTCCAGTAGAGACGGCTATGTGAGTTATGACAAGCTTAATTGAGTGAAGCCTCATCTCTTTTCGCAGAGTTCACGTCGACATCGAGCAAGTCCGACTGTGCTGAGAGCAAGGATCAATTGAAATTGGGTCTCGCTGCCTCATCCAGCTCATCCAGCTCAACGGGTCCTTCGTCGGCGGGCCAATTCGATTCGTCCACCTCGACGAGGTTGTCGGCGTCCGGCACGACGACGACGACGACGACGACGACAACGAGCGTAACGAGCACGTCGACGACCACCACGACGAATTCGACGCCGACCGCGAGAGCCTCGCAAAATAGTGCCGGCGGTACCGGAAGCTCGAATCAGAGTGGCAATGGTGGCAATGGTGGCGGCAGCGGCGGCACAATGGGTGCCCCAAGTGGCCGGCAAGTAGCTAAACGGCGCATGCGCAGGCGCACCAATTCCCAATCGCAAGATCCGGCAGAACAGCTTACGGAGATGTCCGTCCGTGGACTCAACCTATTTCGCTATGCCTCGATATCCGAGGGCGTCTATCAGTGCACCGAGTGCGCCAAACTTGATATCCAGAAGACATTCAAGAATAAGTATTCCTTCCAGCGACACGCGTTTCTCTACCACGAGGGACATCAGCGCAAGGTCTTCCCATGCCCGGTATGTGGAAAGGAATTCTCAAGACCGGACAAGATGAAGAATCACATGAAGACGGTCCACGACTGCTTCATGCCCAAGGACTGCGTTATGCCCTTTGGATTCTTCCTTCCGCCTTAGCAGGCTCAGGGCCTTGGCCAGCGTCAATCTCGTTGTTAGGGACACAACCGATCGTACCAACGCGACATCGCCACATTATTACCGCTACTACTACCAACACGCCTTTCTTTTTTTTTCTTTACAACTGCTGAAAAATTAGTATCGCTACTACTAGATACCGCTACTGCTACTACCCTTACTATTACTATTACTATTACTATTACTACTACCACTACCACTATCGCTACTACTTTTACTTATTACTTTTTACTTCTATTCGTACTGTCACTGCTACACTGCTGTTATCTACATTATGAATGTAGAATCGGAAGACCTCGACTGTTCCGACGTAGTACACTCGTCCTGTAGACGTTGACTCAGAACGACGACGCTGCGACCCTTCTATATGAATCATCAAACACCTTGCATACAGCACTTACGTTTTTACATCTAGTCACCTCCGTACGATGTGACCACCTGTGACGTCGGCCGACTCCACTCTCGACATTTCTCTCCTGCCCGTGTCGTTCTGACTCTTCGCCCGTCTGCAAAACTCCACCAAACCCCAAAAAATCGAACAGTCAGGTATTCCACGTGGACGCCGAGCGCCGCAGTGCCTTCTACGTTGATCCCGGAAATCTCTCTCTCTCTCTCTCTCTTACACACACACACACTCGCCAGAGTCCATTCTTCAAGAACGGACTGGCGATCGAATGAATATTCCAATATTCCAATATTCCAATATTCTGCTCCGCAGCACCTTACGCGGGCGTAGTCTGCGCGAACAATCGTTTGATCCTTTCAATTTCTATCTCCCTTCCCATTTCCCACCAAGTGGATGTCCCATCTCGTCTTCATATTCACCTACATTCTTTCTTCTCTATGGGCGACTTTCGCTTCGCCTTAATTATATTATATAAATAATCCGTCCGAGAATTGAGGACGTGCACGATCCGCAGGTAGAGAAAGAGAGGGAAGGAGAAAGAGAGGAGGGCTTCCCTCATTGGTTCAAAAAGTGCGGAGCGAAGGGGAGCAAGAGTCAGATAACTATGAATAATCGTGAGGAGGTTAAAGAGGCATCGTAAGATCGGTAGAATATTGCCAGGAAGAAAAATAAAGGATAATCGGTTGGCAGATCGAAGAGAAGGCATTTTGCGCGACTAATCGATTACGGTTTTTGCGACTAGATGCGACTCTTCCCACTCCCATCTTCTTTCTCTCTCTTTGTCACGCACACAGACACAGACACGCAAAAGAAAGCGAGAGAAGCGAGATCTGCTGACAAGGAGAGTCGCGATTTGGAAAGATAGAGAAAGAAAGCAATACGAAAAATCAGACTGAGCAAAAGAGGCGGAGGGCGCGCGCGTCGCTGATTCTTTGTCATCTGCCAGTTTCGCAATCGAAGCGTCACTGCGTAATCGCTCGTTAGATTCGTTCGTCATATTTCGTATTGGATGTTTTGTGCAAATTTTTCGGAAAAAGCAAAAAAAAACATTTTTCCCCACTGTCGGATCTCTCTCATTTTCACGAGAGAAAATCTCGTCATCTCGACCATTTATCTTCGCGACTGTAGTGAATAAATCGCCTCTTACGCGCGCGCCTTTTCACATCTAAAATGTATACACCTGGAATTTAATTCGTTTATTTCATTTTTTACACTCTCGTGCAGACTTTTTTTTTCTATTTTTCCCTTGCGACCACCGATACGCGACGACGCCTCAATGGAAACATTAAAGACGATTAGGTTTTAATGAAATAAATGAAACTTTATGTAGACGTTGTGCGCGTGCATGCGCACGTGTAAATTTTATATATACAAATATATACAATGATGTCTCGATAACGAGAATAATTTGCAAAAAGCAAAAAGCAAAATGCAAAGGAGATATATATTTTTATATATATATATACGCATACCAATTCATGCAATTTATGGATATGCGAGCGTGCATATTATGTATAGAGAGTTTCACGCACTACGCAACGAAGCAAAGAGGGTAGATTGTGCATCTGTTAAGCAGCGCGAAGAACAAATTTTTTTTTAAAAAACGTACGATATACCTGCAATAGTAACCTTAAAGATCCTTAACCGTAAGGATCTTTGGCAATTTTGAAAATCGATAATCCAAAAATACAATTTCTCGAGAAATATGTGCGAGAAGTATTCAGTATCAATCGATTCTTGTGCTTCGATAGCATTTTTATTATTATTTTTGCTTCATTTTCTCTTTCTTGTTTCCTAACTCGCAGAGATTCTTTCTCTTACTTTTCTTGTTTTAATTTTTCTAGAACCAACTCTTACGCATATTGCGTTATCGTAACTTTATTCTTGATCCTTTCAATGTTTTTCCCAGCCCGTAAATTCTCGCAAGGTCCCATGTGGTCACAGTATTCTTATTAATGAAATGGCGAAAAATGTCGTGTCTAGTGAAATTGCGGAATTGTTGCTTGGTAGAGGGAGGGAGACGAAAGGAGAATCGTAGATAGAGCCTAATTGAATATTTAATAATGAAAGAGATGAGAACCTGCGATAAACGTGAATACTGCTTAGCAGCATTGGTATATAGATTTCGAAAGTGTATTATAAACAAAATTATTATTATTATTATTAATACTATTGATCATATATTGATTATTATTATTATTATTATTATTATTATTATTATTATTATTATTATTATTATTATTATTAACGATTATATATTGGTTAATTATTATTATTATTATTATTAATCGTTCTATAAGCACTATACTAACTTTTAGCTACCGACAAGCAATGATACAAATGTTATGATAGTTGCTGAAACAATTGCACTATAGGTAGGTGCAGCACACAGGCACTCACACATACCTTTTTCTTGTACAATGAGGGGCCATAAGAAGTACCCAAACGAAATTCGTCTGCAGAACCCGACGTAAAGCTACCGATTGTTTTATCGTGATTTTCTATTTTTTCTTTTTTGCTGTACCTTAAGGTCTTCCGAAATTTGTTTCCACTTGCACCATTTACCCCCACACTCATTCTTCTTGGTCCAGATCGCTTGTGAAGGAGAAAAGTACGAGCGAACAAAGATACTAGAGCCAATACACGCACGAACGCACGTTGTTGATTTTTTTTTGCCAATAATCGTTCTTTCTTTCCTCGGTGTTGGGACACAGTATAAAAAGTTTACGTATTCGCCCGTTCGACGGATAGGGATATATTAATTAATGGGATTAGGAGAAGTTGCGAGTCGACGTCCAATCGATAAGGAAAAAAAATATTAAGTCTAATCTAATGGGATGAAATGGGATAAAAGCACATTTACTCAGCTCGTCGACCGGTTCGAATGAATATAATTAACTATTAGACGATAAGGAGGATAAGGAAGTAAGGAGGGAGGGAGGGGGGGTGTCTTGTTCCGTTTCTTATAATATCTCAATTTTTCACTGACTTTCACTCGGGTGTAATGAAGCCTTCCCACTTCTCTTCTCTTCTCTTCTCTTCTCTTCTATTCTATTCTATTCTATTCTCTTGGATCCCTAATGCCACCCGCTTTTCTTACTCTTTGCTCTTCGTTGCCCTTCGTCATTATTGTCTCTTTTAACGCGTTAATCGTCTTCTCGTGTTCTTTCGTTCTTTAGTTCTTTAGTTCTTTCGTCAAAAATCAAATCTAATTGCAAGTTCAATTCCTTGTATGCCTCAAGAGAAGCGCTCGAGTCTTATACCCCGAGTACCTGCAGGCTGACGTTCAGAAGGAAGAGAGAAAAGTGCAAGGTCCCCGTGGGCCCCGTTCGTCAGTCTTACGTGTTAGCGAAGATTCTTACAGTTTGAAAAATCCAGTCAAATGTAAAACGAGTCAAGGATCGTTCACAATGGGAACGGAATCACACCATAATGCAGACGCACACGCGTACACTTATTTATACGTTTTTGTACATACTTGCTTATTCTCCCTCCCTCCCTCCCTCCCTCCTCTACTCTATCACCTTATCTTGTTACTTTTTTCCTTCTTCTCTCCACATGCATTACAACTATTCTACTCTAACATTTTTAGTTGTATGCTGCTATTATTATTATTATTATTATTATTATTATTATTATTATTATTATTATTATTATTATTAAGTAATTAATTGATTCGTAGCCATTACTCTTTGGATTAATTATTATCCCTTACGATTATCATCAGTAGATTTTTTTTCTAATTTTAATTGTAACATCGGGTACTAGTTAGTGCATTAAGAAATCATTAGGTTTAAATAACACGAGACAAGAGAGGATGCAGAATACTATTATATTCAGGATGCAAATATTTTATTTAACGTTAACGGTGGTACACAGGTGTTGCTTGATAAAGGTGACAGAAAAGAGGGAACACCGATCCATGCGAACGCACAAACACACACAAGATAAGGGATTACAAGGGAGGGGAATGTCGTCTCTCGTGGAAATAATATCGATATCGGTACAATGAGTGGCTTTCACGAATTTCCGTTTTTCAAATTTAACATTTTCATTATTATTTCCTGCTCCAACGAGTTTCCGCGCCTGCTTATTCGAGTAGCTCATTGATTCTGCCAAAACGATTAGAAACCTAGGAACCGCGATCTTCGGTACTATCAACCAAACTCCAAGAAGACGCGTCTCCCTTCCTTCCCTTTTCTTTTTACTTTTTCGTTCTTTTCATTAGATTTCACAGCACCGCTATAAATAGCTCATGCGTGTATTTCAAACATGTCGGCAATATGCTCGGGAATTAAATTCACGACGTTAAATCATATCGTATGTTGCGCATCGGGGGGGGAAAAAAAAAAAACAAAAAAAAACAAACAAAGTAAGAGTTTCGTTAACGTAACTCGCCGACGCGTTAACGTCGCTAGTATGTTCTTCAAATCAACAAACAGAAAGTCAAGCATAAGATGCACGCCGGTTATAACTAATTGTAAGAATAAGACGCATAAAATGTCGATTTCAGTGGGACAGAGAATGGAAGCATTAAAATGTTTCTTAACTAATGCAAATAATATTTATGCAACAATTGAAAAGAATGGTGAATCGAGTATGTGTGCGTTGGGTGCGTGGGTGCGTGTGCGAGTGCGTGTGTATGTCACGGAGGAGGAGACATAGTTGAGAGTTGACAAGAGTATAAAGTGACAGAAAGTGGCAAAGAGTAAGCGAGATGCATCGAAGGGGGTTCCTGTGTCCCGTGTACGGGCAGGTACACGCCGGTACACGCCGGTACACGGCGGTACACGGCAAGGAAAGTCCCAGCCAATGGATTTCTTTAATTCTTTATACTTTCTGGACTCTCCTTATAAAGGTTCATTGTTGCCGAAAAACGATTGACAACCGCCAATACGAGTTGCAAGAGAATATATTATATTATATTATATTATATTATATATTATATTATATATTATATTATATTATGTTATACACATTATAAATCAACCCCCTCCCCTCCCACCCCTGCAACCCGCAAGAGCGGATGCAGCTTTGAAAGCGAAAAAAAAAAAAAGAAAACGAAAATGCCCAACGTCGACGGCGGTGAGTCTAACAATAAGGACGCCCCTGCTTGTCCTCGTCTCTGGGAGCATTCGCTATATATATTGTACGTACGTATGTACCTATTTGGTGCCTGGTGGCGATATGGAAAAAAATTATTATTATTATTTGTTTTTATCTAATTGTAGTTTCTTTGTAACTCTTTGTGATATACATTGCAATAGTCTACCCGACCGAAACGTTTCTTGTATCGACGAGCACATCCTTCATAAAATATATATCAATTTATAACATATCATCCTCGTATGTCTTTCTTCCATTCCACCGCTAAAAATAGCATCATGTAAGTTATGAAACAGTACACGGAGACAATTTTTCCTTAATTGATGATCCCATGAAATTCGCCATAAAATTTACCGTAGAAACCAGTAATCATGGGACATCGTTATCATTTCATTACTTATTGCTTATAACGTTATAATACACGATATTTTGAATGGCTACAAGTAAAATTTTAAGTGCACACACGGTAAATATTGTTATTTGCATTTTTTACAGTGTCCCACGGTAATATGTACCTAACCCAATGTACAATTTTTTGTTTTACAAACAAAAAATCTCATTGGTATAACCAAAAACTGATTGATATTTGAACATAATTGCAAAACGTTGTGACAAAATTTTGTCAACTCGACACCGATAGTGAAAATCCGAAAACTAAGTTACGTCATCGCCGGCCCTTCGGCCGTTCACCCTTCGCCCATGCATCCGCAATTCCGCATGCCAGACGGGCGCCAGCAAATTCCTTTTTCACCAGGAACTTGAGGAGCCGGGTATCGCCTGAGAGTTCAGGTGGAACACAGTCTCGACTCCGTAAAAACGAGAGCTCTGGCGGAACCTATCGGAAAGTACGATAGCTCAATGGATCCTGTCGCGACTCTTGAGGACGCGTAAAATTGAGAAGCGCAGCCGCAGGTGCTGATCTTTGGGCTCGCGGGTCGCAATCAGCGAACGCAACTGGATGCGCGAACGGGAGCGAACGGTTACGTAAGGTTGCTCTGGTTGAGGCAGAGAGCCTCGGAGTAGGAAGCGTCAGATAAGTAGTGCGGAATACAGAGAGCAAATGATCGAAAACGTAGCAGCGCGAATCGGAGCCATAAAATCGAAATTCCTCCACCAATTAATAAATTGGGAATGTATCTACTCACCGGAGCTGGTTCAGCTGATCCGCGAAGGTCAAGAACTGTATCCAGGGGACACTCGGGTGGGCACTGCATTATCGCACAGCACTGCACTTCCGAAACACACTCAGAAAATTTATCGGACTTTCTGTTTATAGCGAGAGAACGCGAAAACTACGCAAACTATAACTTTCTATAGCGTATAGGAAACACAGCAAAAGAAAAACTATCAACAAATAGCACGGAAGCGCGAGGTAGCCCGAGACACTCAGATTGGTGTCCCAGGACAGACTGCTTTAAAGCAGTCAATTGACAATAGTCAAATTTGACAACTAATCGACTAATCACTCTGATTGGTCGAGATCCTTATAGCCAATAACTCGCCTATAGCCAATAACCCCCTCCAGAGGCAGAGTTAAATGGGACACCCTGTACAGATAATATATTATGAAATACCATGATGTCCCGTGATTACCGTGAACTTTACGATAATTACACGTATTAATGCAAAATTCTTTACGTCTAGCCAATATAACACAATATGTCGCGTCAATATCATATCGTCTGCTGCCCTTACCGGCGCTACCACGTCCAACATGTCGCTCTCAATATTTCCTCCTTGATTCGCTTTCAGATCTTGTACCGAATCTGCCGAATCTACCGAATCTACCGAGTGACATCACCTTCGAGATCTGCACCACGCCACCTGTTAGGGAAGTCTTCTCGGACACTGGTGGAGGAGAAGCTGGGGACGGAGGAGAGGGAGGAGACGAAGGAGACGAAGGAGAAGAAGGAGGTGGCGGAGGAGGCGCAGGAGGTACGTTCGCGAAGACCGAGAGCCTCGTAAGCGGGATGCATTTTCTGACGGATCGCGAAGAGGAACGCGCGGATCTGCTTCTACCAAAGTCCGAGTCCGGCGACACCGAGCCGGAGGTCAGAAAGCAGGTCAGTCGCCAGCGAAGATACTTCCAGCTCTCCTTATTAATTCTGTCACTCGGACATCTCTCTCCGTATCTTCTTCCATCTCCCCTTTCCGTGAAAACATTAAAAGATGACACGATGTATCGCATCCCCAGTGTTCGCTAGAGAGAATTCCCAGCTGTCATTGACAATTACCAACTGATTCCTTATCATTTTGGTAATCTCGAAGAAGAAGGAAAAGAGAAAAAAAAAGTTATTCGACGGAGAGAGCGAGAAAAAACCTTGCTACCTTGTTTTACAAGCTGCTGGAATACCTGATTCAGAACGACGGTTCCGTAGTCTGCAAGTGGTGCGGCGAGGTCCTACCGTCGCGAACCCGTTGGTACAGGCACAAGTACAAGCTCCACGTGTCGACCCAGGTCAGCCAGCCTGCGCCACTCTTCAAGTGCCACAGCTGCAATGCCTACTTCAAATCGAGGAAGGGTTACATTGGACATCTCAGCTCCCGGCACTCCGATAACGAGAACGACGAAAATCGAGAGGAGCCTGCCAATAAGAAGGCTCGAAGAGCGTCCGACGTTAGTACACCATACCCGTATAATAATGCCTTTTCCGAAATAATAATCATGTTAGTAATATTATGATATATCTTCTTAATTGCGGATCAGCTGATTAACATTTCGTCGATCGATCGTCTTTCAGATTGGCAAGGGACCCGACTGGGAACAGCAACGCGAGAAGGAAGAGAAGCTGGTAGCCGATATTATCGACAGAGTCAAGAGAGAGTGCGAGGCCCAGGGTGAGACGGTCACGAGGAGAGGATACTCCAGGAGGTCGACCGTCATGAATAGCTAAGATTAAGGCTGGCCATTCTTGGCCAAAGGCTGGACGCAATTCTGCAGTAACACACGCTCTATCTACGACACGTCCAAGATACGTCGGTGAGAAACTTGAGGGAGAGAGAGAGAGAGAGAGAGAGAGAGAGAGAGAGAGAGAGAGAGAGAATGGGGATCGTCGTCATCAGGTCAGACTGGAAGTGACGTCGTGTGACTTTGGTTGGCTTGAGGGTGGTTAAGTGGTTCGCCGCGCGCATCCGTCGCATCCGGTGTCGCGCTATACGCATCCACGCGCTCCAATCTTCCTGCGACCCCCCTGCTACTACAAGGAGTAGGAAGTCTACTACAGGAAGAAATACGAGAAGAAAAGAAAAAGAAGAAAGCAAGTGGTACAAAGTTCCGAAATAATGTTATTCTTCGGTCTGGTTATACGTGTCGGCCAAGCATAACTACGTAGGACTAATATGAAGGATAGCGATTAGTCGCCATGCCGTCGATCCAATAAAAAAAAAAAGAAGGACAGCAATGATCAAGGACAGCTTCCTGTACGCAGGACGCTGTACATCAGGGCGGGTGTCTACTCTGCCCAACAACAACTCCGGAGATGCGAGCTCGATTATATTTAGATAAATAATCATTTAATTATTAATAAGGAATAATGAGAAATTATATCGTACTGTCTCGATGCTCGATAGACTTCTGTACATTAATCCAAAGATTTGTGTACGTTGCTTGGAAAGAATTGTGATCGGTATATTTTTTTATGTTCCATTATTTTGAGACATCGAGAGACAATTAACGGCGGTCCAGACGTAGGGCGGCTGCTGCGCAGCGCTTAAAGCGGGGCTTCGAGTCGAATCAGTGCCAAAGAAATTGATTAGAGTGTATAAGAGGTTCTTCCAGCCAGGGGGCGAGTGCGATCTGCCATTGTAGAAATTTATGTATTTACACAAGCGCGATTGATTAATCATTCGACGAAAGTTCTTTAGCTCCAGACAAAAGTCCCCAGCTGTGCTCGGCTGTGCTCGGCTGTGCTCGGCTGTCGAGGACGAGAGACACCCGCCCCGTTATAGATCCCCGTTATACAATAGATAAGAAGGGCGAGGCTGCACCAGTGTCCAGATAGGAATTCTCCCGCTCCCGTTCAGTGCCAAATCAAAATCTTAGGGTTTGTCACGGGGCGTCGCGACGACTAGCGAGACTCCCGATCGGCTGGCGAATCTGGAAAATGCTTTACGTAATGACGTCTCGTACCTCCCGGGACAGTTTGCTCAAGGATACAAGAATTCCTTAATCTGCCAAATGATTCTTTGATCGTGTCATTCTTAGCCTTTCGTTTTTTTTTCTTTTCCATTCCCTTCATCTTTTATTCTCCTTCGTCTTTAGTCACGAGCACCCATTGCATCCTCTTCGTCGCAAGGGAAGAGCAGAAAAGATAAAGAGCGCGAATTTCTGCTTATACGTTTAGTCGCCGCGACGCCCTTACGTGTTTATACGATCCCAAAAGAGGCTGAATAGAAAAAAAAAAAAATAGAAAGAAGAAGGTCGACCACCGAGATGCCGACGAACGAGAATAAAAAGGGACGCGTCTTCTTTTAGATAGGCAGGTTAGATCGACGTAGGACAGCTAATTGTAAGTGCGCATAGATAGACGACCTATATAGAAAGCGAGGTGAAGAGAGACGAAAGAATAAAGTGAAATCTATTAACTATTAATTATCTCGCGGAATATAAAGCGGAAAACGATCAGTCCATTAATCCAATGTTTCAAAAATATATTTTAATTGTGTCCTTTGGCAGAATTTAGCTCGCGTCGTTGCTCAAACGTTATGCGACGATCGAGCGCCTGGAGGCAGCAGAGCTTCACTAGCTCCATCAGCTCCAACAGCTCCAACAGCTTGATCATCGTGCATTTTCGGAGATTTGCGTCCTCGAGAGTCACGAGAGAGCTGCCCAGCTGCGAGTAAAAGCTGCAAGCGGCGAACAGCAAGTCTCGTGCGCGCGTAAACGCAAATCCGCGTTCCAAATATTTTTTCATTAAAGTGTGCACCGTCTTCGATGCGGTCGCGCTACTCTCTTCCATTATCGATATCGTTAAACTTATGCTTATATTACTATGTGTACATACGTACGTACCTATACGTATACGTTCATGCCTGCATACCTGTATACCAGCATACCAGCATACCAGCTACCTCCTTCGAATCGAACTGGCCGCTTTTTGTCCGATTCTTTTCGCAGTTATCCCTTCCTTCCATTCAACGGGATTGATCAGTCGACTGACTAATCGAGAACATTCTCATCACGTTTGTCAACGCGATTCACTGATAATCCAAGGGGTTGGTGGCCAGCTCGATGTGTTTCAATCTTCCATATTAAATTTTTAATTGTTACTAATTGTAAGAACGAAAGGCTGAACTCACTCGTCGAACACGATGGTTCGAATTGAGAGTAACTTCAAGGAAATAAATTATTTATTTATTTACAATAATGGCCAATACGCCGACCGTGTCAACATTCCGATATCTTCGCCTGGCACGAAGCACACACACACACACACACACACACACACACACACACACACACACACACACACACACACACACACACACACACACACACACACACACACACACACACACACACACACACACACACACACACACACACACACACACACACACACACACACACACACACACACACACACACACACACACACACACACACACACACACACACACACACACACACACACACACACACACACACACACACACACACACACACACACACACACACACACACACACACACACACACACACACACACACACCATTCTAGGAACAACGTGGAGAAAAGCGACAAGCATGCATGATGCACATGAACGTTGCGTGCGTTGTTTGCCGCCCAACTAGGCATCGATCCTACGCGCGGCATAGATCATCAAAAAACCTACTGTACATTATATCGGAAAAAAAGAAAATAAAATCAAAATCAGCTAGTCGACATATGATTAATTCTTTGAAAGTGATATATATATATATACTTTTTCTCCCGTTTCCCGCATCCATTGTTGTGAACTATTCGTTTTACCGATTTCCCAGGAAGCGTCATATAGTACGGAGATGAACAAAGATGGTTTTATCTACATTATTCTTCATTAGTCAGTGGCGGCTTGTAGCTAAAATTAGTGGAGGTGCTGCTCCAGAAAATGTTTAGCAGTTATCGATAATATTAAGTGGAAATAGGGGGTGCTGCAGTTCCACAGTGCCCATAAGCGAACCTCCGCTGCGTTCAGTGAAACTTAATGAACCTGTGTGCCATTTCAATTTCTAATGATTCATGCATTATAACCTGATTCATCCATTTATCCTGGTTTGCTGCGTACTGCGAAGATATCCGGGTTCGTCAGCTCTTAATCGGGCCCCTGAACAATTGCGTTTTTCGAAATTACGGCCCACTGTTTACGGCCTTTGAACGTTGCCTCTAACGATTCCTAGGCACAGCGGGCATGGGAAATATCAGGCGATATACTGGAACCAGCATAGAAATTATGGAGGGGGTTGAAATGCAATGCACTTTCGTTAAGACAAAGAATGCACGGGGTGACTCTCTTTACCAACGTGTTCTCGGTGGGTGGAGATTGCGACGAATCCCTCGGAACGTAACCAATTTTGAAAAACGGTTACGCATGCACATAATCACAATTGTATTATGCGTGTGCTGTCGCGTGTGCCAGCGTCCTGCTCATAATCAGCCTGGCAGTCATCTGATTTCTGTTATTCCTGTGCTGTGACGTGCGTATCGTTCGCTTGGTGGCGCTTTCGTGGGGACGCGTGTGGACTCTCCTTTACTATAAGTTTGGTGGAGTTGCTGATGGCTGCCGAGTCGTGCTTCGTGATTCTTCGTGATATGTTTACAGTTTTTGGCATTTGACGATTCGGTCGAAGTTCATTCTTCTTTGTATATTTGTACTATCTAACTGCAAACTATGCGCAAAACAGAGGGAGTTCGTAGAGTCCGAGTTTTCGTGTGATGTGCCGAAAAAGCGTGGTGCAATCGACGTGATAACTTTTATGTGCATTGGCTGAAAAGCACAGGGAACACGGTCGCCGCCAAGATGTCGATGTCGATGGCGTTGGCGTTGTCCCTTTCCGTCTCCGTCTACCTGTGGGCATTGTGCGCCACGCCGATTAGCGCTCTGCACTCGAAAAATCCTCTTGCACCCCACGGACGATGCGAGCCCATTACGATCAATTTGTGCATGAATATACCGTACAATCAGACTATCATGCCCAATTTGATGAGCCATCAGAAGCAGGAAGACGCCGGCTTAGCAGTTCATCATTTTGCACCCCTTGTTAAGATGAAGTGCAGTCTAGATTTGCGATTTTTCCTTTGCACCATGTATGCACCTGTTTGTACAATTCTGGAAGAGGCATTGCCACCTTGCAGATCACTCTGCGAGAGTGCTCGTGCTGGCTGTGAATCTCTTATGAGCAGTTTCGGATTTCCTTGGCCACAGAGTTTAGAGTGCTCAAAGTTTCCAAGATTTGGTGAGAAACTTTGTGTGGGGAACAATGATACTGCTCCTTCTGAAACTCCTGCTCTGGCCGAACCACCACCACGAATGCCTATTGCTGAATTTCAAACACCATGGAACGGAGGTCCCAAGCCATATGGAGGAGGATATATGCCTGATGCACGCGACTATGGATTTGTCTGTCCTATACAGTTCCAGGTTCCGCATAACCTTAGCTATTCCCTTAAAGTTGGGGATAAAGTAGAACCCGATTGTGGTGCTCCGTGTGATGGCATGTTCTTCACAGAAAGAGAACGCAGATTCTCAAGAATTTGGGTTGGTACTTGGGCTTCAGTGTGTGCAGCTTCTTGTTTCTTTACAGTTCTTACCTTTCTCATTGACACAGACAGATTTAGGTACAGTAAAAATATTGAGTGTTATTTTAACTGTGGATGTCATTTTATGCATATTCAATATTCTTGCTACTTTCAGATATCCAGAGAGGCCAATAATTTTCTTATCAGTGTGCTATTTAATGGTGGCACTGGTTTATGTGATTGGGTGGGCTGCAGGAAACTCGATATCATGCAGAGATCCATTTTTACCACATATGGAAATGAGAATCCAGACGGCATCAATCATTACACAAGGCACCAAGCATGAATTGTGCACCGTACTCTTTATGGTCTTATATTTCTTTGGCATGGCTTCCAGTATATGGTGGGTCGTACTCACCCTTACATGGTTCCTTGCTGCTGGACTAAAATGGGGTCACGAGGCAATAGAGGCAAATTCTCAGTATTTTCACTTAGCCGCGTGGGCAGCACCGGCCATCAAAACCATGACTATTCTGGCAATGGGAAAGGTGGAAGGTTGGTCATGGAATCATGCATTTTAATATGATGTTATAACAATTACTTAATGATTACATCATTGAAAAATCATTTCAGGCGATATTCTCTCAGGAGTCTGCTACGTTGGTCTCTGGAATGTGGAAGCACTTCGTGGTTTCGTACTGGCGCCTCTCTGCGTCTATCTCGTACTAGGTACAGCGTTCCTCCTAGCTGGCTTTGTTTCCCTGTTTCGCATCCGGACCGTGATGAAGCACGACGGTACGAAGACGGATAAGCTTGAAAAGTTAATGATTCGCATTGGCATCTTCTCCGTGCTGTACACAGTACCCGCCCTGATTGTGATCGCCTGTCTCTTTTACGAGCAGGCATACTTCGATCACTGGATGCTCACCTGGAACATGGAAATGTGCTCCCGACCTGGACCCCAATCTCTTTATTCGATACCCTGTCCCATAGGCGAGCGTACGCGCGATCTCGGTCGGCGTCCTGAGTTTGAGGTCTTCATGATCAAGTATTTGATGGCCATGATCGTTGGCATCACCAGCAGCTTCTGGGTTTGGTCTAGCAAGACGTTAACCAGTTGGCGGCAATTTTTCAATCACGTACAGGGTCGTCGTGTACAGGCGTACGTGTAATAAGCGATTTCGTAAAGAATTTGCTAGACGGCGCGCGCTCTGATATCCTTACATGTGGCAACACGCTGAGATCCTACATTCGAGTCTTCTCGTCCATTTATCAATTCCAAAGGATGATATACGGGATACAGCATTTTCTTCGTAATAGCAACTGAAACGGCAACACGGATAATAAATTATTTTGAGGAAACGAACAGAAAACAAAGAATATGATAACGATGTTACATTAATCGTTCAACACTGCCAAAGGAGAATAAAAAAATGAAACGTCGTGACAATGGATCGGCACTGCCAAGAAAGAGAAAGGTCCAAGCATTTCTTCTATAACCTCGATTACACGTACCAAGCACGCAATTGTGGTATGGCCTGTCTTCTCATTGATCTATAGTGGAGGAGAAACTCTGTTCGGAAGTATAGCCCATCATTGGCAAATTTATATCTGCTTCATTTTCTCCGAAACTATTTTATCTAGCAAGCGAGTAACATATTTTATTCTCTTTTTTTTTTATTTATTTATTATAACCTCAACGATCAAAAGAAACGCGTTACACGTGACTGGTGATGCTATGTGCCCGCATTTTCTTACAAATTAACATTAGAGATTGAAAGAATTCGCTTTATTCGCTTTGACAATTCTTAATTTATGCATATATGTCCACACCATTTATTCACACATATACGTTTTGACGTTTAATACTCACAGTTTATAGCCATTCCATCATAGACACGCATCTAACTTGAGAACTTTTTGATACATATCTCTTCTTAGACTTTTTTTTATATTACTTTTTCGTCGACTTTTGACGTTCAGAATCGTTCATATTTCTAAGAATCTCCTTTTTAATTAACAGAAAAAATGTCTAGACACGAATCTCTGCTACGATAACCTAGACTAAATTGTATATAAATATAGCTTTAGTTTAATAATGTATTATAATATATTTTTAAATACTCGTGTAAATACGTGTACGTCAGAGCCTGATGTAATCTCTTGGAAGCCTGTGGCCGATCGATCAAACCAGTGATTGATCCACGGAGTGCGAATTCAACACAACCCCAGCTCTTAAATGGCGATTAGACTATGCAATAAGCGACTGTCGTTGCAGTTGTATCAGCGTGCGCAATACGAACTGATTTTTTTCCTATCGAGAATATCGGTGCGAGTACGTGAAAGATATTTGTTATATGTTGGGCGACGGACCGTCGTAACTATCTTATATAAAATAAAGACCAGTAATAAGACTTTAGATGATAATTACCAATAATACCATTAACCGCCTATCACTTTTTTCCAAAAGTTCAAGCGGGCTTTAAATTTTAAGTAAAATCGGTGCAGCTGAACCCAAGTGTGTTTAGTAGTCTCTTTCTCTCTCTCTCTCTCTCTCTCTCTCTCTCTCTTTCTCTGTGAATGTGTATGTCTCGCGTAAACGGGATAATCATTGAACTAAACCACTCTAAAGCGCATTGGAAAAAAAACGAAAGAGACAGAGAGAGAGGGAGGAAGCAAGGATGCACTATATTCAATAATTAAAACTTTTGTATTAGATGTAAGTATAATCGTTCTTAAGACTACCGATAAATTCGTCCATTTGAAAACTGTCGAGCTTTTGTGTGTCGTGTACGTCTTGTAGAGCGCTTGCTACAGGCGCATTCGACGATTCGCTGTCCCATGCTGAGAAACTCTTGATGTGCCACTATGAAGTGCATACAGTTACGTAGAGATATGACAATACGTTTTCAGCGGTAACAGCGAATTTCAGAGTGCAGTCTAAAGATACTCTCTATAAATATTGTCTTTGCACAAGTAAAATGTATCTCAATGGGCTCACCTTCCTATAATTTTCAATATAAAAGAGTCCTCCAGACCTCACATTGTACTTGTGAATCGATATATGTGAAGAAAGAAAATAATAAACTGTGCGTGTTTTCTGTTGTCGCACACGCGAAATGCCGTTCGTGCTACTACGTAACATTGTGTCAAATTATTATAGGCATTATATTCTTTATATAATAAACGAAATATTCATACGCGATCCATCTGTAATCCTTGAATAATTGCAAATTGGTTTTCGTGTTTTTTTTTTTGTTAGCTGCTCGCATTCAAACTGAATCAAGCACAATTTTAGCAACGTATCGCGAATAACCTGTATTGTGATGATTTAATTTTTATTACTCACGTACAAAGCATTTATTGCAACTGCTGCGATTGCGTTAATTGTCGTCTTTTAATAATGATTTTTTCCTATTGGGTTAATACATGATTGTATCTAAAGCGCATCTTTTATATCTCACCTTATTATACTAGAGAGAGGTCAATATCAAGTGACTGCTGTATTACGGTAAATTACACCGAGTTTGAGTTGTCATTTGTTTTAATAATTTTTAATTTCTCTTTCATTATCAATGATAGTTATTTGCAGTTGTATTTATATACATTCCCCTACACCTGACAGGTTTTAGCTGAGCGTTTATTATAAAGGGACGCACACACATACGTATCTATGTATTATTAACGGCAAGACACACTTATGTGTAAATGAAACTTCATGCCACAATTAATTTCATATATCATCAACGCTTGGGAAGTGGTAAAAGTTTCTTGTTACGAAGATATCTAACTATTACTGGCGTGCATGCCAGTGTCAATGAAAATCGTAGCGGTACGAGAAGTTTGTGAATAGAATAGGCCACTAAAAATGTTGAGGTGTTCTTCAAGGCACTTTCAATGTTAGCATTCCCTTGGAAGCCTAGAGTTTTTGCGACGACTGTCATGTCTACACCACTGAAAATGAAAAATAAATCACGATTATGAGATATTTCTAATAATTCTCATCATTTATATATATAAAGTTCATTCTCTATCATGAATATACGACTCATTGTTAATAATATAATCATAAGAGTTGAAAGCAAGGATGAATTTACACACACTCACACATTCATTTGTGTGTTACTGGCTAATAAGATTGACTATGGAACCAACCTAGAGACTCCTACGTAACAGATACCAAGAGATATCAATGAAATGCCAGTGTGAAATATTAGAACTGTAATTCCATAGTCTCGAACGAGAAGTTTTAACCTATTTTTCATAGGCATCTTTTGTATTTCATTAGCAGAGGAATCAGATGTTTTACTTCCATTCGGTGGACTAAAGCTGTTTGTTGAATAGTATTCAGCACCGTTATATCTTCCATTATATGAACTGTTTGTAAGAGTCCTCATCAGGATGTTAGTACCAAAACCTAAGCCTTAAATTATAAATGCCATGATCTTTTTTAACAAAGGATTTATACGCAAGGCAGAGAAGTGAAACACATAAATATATTCTTATTAGGTGTACCAACCATCCTCTTTGCTGGAATGTCGAGGCTTGATGGTTGCATAATGAGATTTTTGCATGTGTTCGGCAATATACTTTCCATCCTTGGCCCACTGACCACCAGGCATATTTAGATAGGTTGATTTTCCAACAGAACAACATGGTTGTGGCACGGTGCTCTGCATCGAGCTATTAAGGCTCACTGCACCAGTGCAATCATAAGAATCAACACGAGAGTCTTCTTTGTTTGTACAATCGTTTGTACTATGTAGCGCAAAGGACTTCTTCCCAGGTACAGTGTCATGAACTGCTGTACTCGTACTGCAAACTAGCACACGACCGGCAATGTCGCGAGATCGTTCAGGCGTGAATCGACCAGTTTCATTGCTGAATATCTCTGAGATATTGTCTGGCAGTGGCAAAGTTGGAGCATCAGGATATCGTCGTATGGAAGTCACATGGAAACTCTTGGGCTGTTCAGAATCCTTAGCTTGTTTGGCACGAAGAGCTCCATTCAACGGAATATTAACTGCAATGTAATAAGAGTAACGACACAGTTAAATCTGATATTATAAGAAACCATATGCTAGAATAGTATACACTATGAAAGAGTAACATATCACCAGAATGCACGTAACGTTTCATCACTATACTTGGTGACTTGGAAAATCCAATGCGAGCCAATGCCATTATGAATCAGCACAACGTATCCAGAAAACACAATACGTTCGTTAGAACTCACAAGTTTACTTGTAAGATGATTTATTGTCAGCGTTCCGACACAGTTGCAATCATAGGATCATTGGCTAATGACGTACGCTTTAGCGTCGTATTTTGAATCACGCAATTCCAATGCATACTAATTAGTTTCCAGCAGACACAGAGAAGACACGTAGGTAGGTAGACCAGAGCTCTAATAGTAGAATGTCCAATTCTGAAAGTACGATATGCAAGGAACAGACACGAGGCGCCCCATGTATCATAAAGGATTTCGTGTTCTACAAAAGAAAACGCGCAGAAGAACCATATCAACGAGCAGAAGATGCGATGGGTCCAGATGGGTCTTCGATAACCTCCGATGACCTTGAATTTGACCATACAACAGGATGCGCATGTGCGAATGAATGCCAGTGCAAGCTGCCCCCTGGTAATAAATGTAAGCCGGCAAAACCAGCAGCGAACAGCGGGTACCTCGGAGTCTCTTACTGGCAGACTCGGGACACGTGACAATAACGAGCACTCGTGAGGCACGTCGTTTATCGCGATTTTCCGATGCCCAAAATATTTCCCAGCTACTTCAGTTGTTCCCAGTTATCTCGTTCTTCTCGTTCAAGAATAATGGCACAAACTGCAAGACTCGTTGCGTCAAGAGGACTGTTCAAGGGTGCCAATGCTGTCCCGGCTATTTCGACTAGAACTATAAGGTAGTGTAATCCAGTATGGTCGCAGGAATACATTTATCTTCCTTACCTACCGACCCTTTTGACCTCTAAACGTCTCTCTTCACCGCTTGGACTATGGTCGTCTTTATTTTTGTGGCTGCTTATTCCACGCTACGTGCGATACGCACGATTATATTTTACCAATTTGTCTCTATACTATTGGTGCGAATGCTCGAAACAATTGTCATATGTTTACATTCGATTGCAAATGTTGTACGTGTTAATAACCCCCGATCCTATCCATACATCTAATCCTTCGATAAATCGACATGTTCAAAGTAGAATTTTGCCTGAGAGATTAAGATAACACGATCTACAGATTATTTTGATTGTTTCTCTGAAAGCAACATGAATAACGGTTTTTTGACATTATTACATAATCCTTGGATAGCCTTGAAGCGATTATCTAAGACATTTCTTTTTAATTTTCAAAGTATTTGCAGTTATTGACATAATTTTTCTCGTGTAGGTAAAAGAAACCAAAAAATTGGAATCAATCCGATGCATTATAATGAAGGTTAACAGTGTCTAATATCACTTCAGACTTTATCTCTCAAGTTAATAAATGTTTTCACAGCTCATGGTGGTCTCATGTGGAAATGGGACCCCCTGATGCAATTCTGGGAGTCACTGAGGCCTTTAAGAAAGATCAAAACCCCAAGAAGATTAACCTGGGTGTAGGTGCTTACAGGGATGACAATGGGAAACCTTTTGTCCTTCCAAGCGTTCTGAAGGTACTTGATTACAGATTTCATTGAATCATTCACTCGGTCTATTAAAGGTAGTTAGTAACTGAGAATTCTTATTTGTTATAGGCAGAAGAGAAAATGAAAACTAAAGGTTTAGACAAGGAATATTCTCCCATTTCTGGAAATCCTGACTTTTGCAAGTACAGTATTAATCTGGCACTTGGTGATGACAATCAAGTTGTAGCTAACGGTTTGGTGAGTATACTTGAGAGCAACGTTAATAAATTCCAAACAGTAATGCTATTTCATATTTTGCATCATGATAATTTCATGTTTCAGAATGCTACGGTTCAAGGAATTTCGGGTACAGGCGCCCTCAGAATTGGCGGTGCCTTCTTGAACAGCTTCTTTGCTGGTAACAAGGAAGTCTACCTGCCATCACCATCATGGGGAAATCATACTCCTCTCTTCAAGCATTCAGGCCTTACTGTCAAGTCTTATCGTTATTACAATCCAAAAACTTGTGGGCTTGACTTTCAAGGTTTATTGGAGGACATTTCTGTAAGTATCTATAATTGAGAGAAATTTGCAGATCCAATGAACCGTTTGAAGCAGTATGTAAGGAAGGATATGTGATGGCTATTGTTTAGAAAATCCCTGAAAAGTCCATTATCCTGCTGCATGCATGCGCCCACAATCCCACTGGCGTGGATCCAAAACCAGAACAATGGAAAGAACTTTCTGCATTGATAAAAAAAAAACAACTTTTTCCATTCTTCGATATGGCGTATCAAGGTTTCGCTTCTGGTGAGATACGAGTGCTTCAACTAATTGATATCATTACCATGAGAACAAATGGAAAGATATTTTGTACGTGGCCATAGGTGATGTGACAAAGGACTCGTTGGCAGTGAGGCTGTTTATCGAAGAAGGTCATGGCATTGCTCTTGCACAGTCTTATGCAAAAAATATGGGTTTATACGGTGAGTGTGACCTGACCTATTGATCGTGTTCGCATCTTCGAATATTTTTCCGTATGTTTCCTTTAGGCGAACGTGTGGGTGCATTCTCTCTGGTGACGTCAAGCAAAGAGGAAGCTGCTCGCACAATGTCGCAAATCAAGATCTTGATCAGACCCATGTACTCAAATCCACCCATTCACGGAGCTCGTATTGTCAACGAGATTCTGGGCGATGATCAGCTAAAGCAGGAATGGCTCCGAGACGTTAAGGGTATGGCCGATCGTATAATTTCGGTACGCACGAAGCTTCGTGAAAATTTAAAAAAGGAAGGAAGCTCTCGTGACTGGTCCCACATCACCGACCAGATTGGCATGTTCTGTTTCACGGGTCTCAAAGCCTCGGAGGTAATTGGACATTTTTACTTTATCCATTAGTAATCCGTCGTCCGATAAGAAATCTCTTGATCTCGTATCTGCTTCTATTATTGTTGCTGTACGATCCATAGAAGATTCTGGTGGATTCTCGATGATACGGTCTATCGATTTCCTGGGCGTTCATGTTTCTAATAAAGATTTTTTTTTCTTTACACCTCTGTTAGGTTGAAAATCTGACGAAGAACTACAGTGTCTATCTCACCAAAGATGGAAGAATATCTATGGCCGGCGTCACATCGAAAAACGTGGATTACCTCGCTCACGCAATTCACGAGGTTACGAAATAATTTCATGAGAGTAATAGGGCTTAGTGTACAACCAATAGAGACCAACGTTTTCTACCCGTTACCGTCATAAAGGAACTTTCATCGTAACATTTCAATCATCGTTAAGAGACGCGAACGACCAAACGCTGACACGCCTCTCAATTGTTTCTTAACTAAACTCAAACCTCGTGAATGGATGCATTTATTATTGCATATTAAGTATTTTTCTAAGGACACTGCAGGCAGTGTGACGATTCAATAAATTGAAACTGTGCGCTTACTTATATTGGATTCTTCATTCCCCGTGTATATGAAGGGAAACGTGGAGCTTGCGGTTGGTCGTTGTATGTACGCTGTAAGGGATATCATGAGAAATGGACGAATTTATTGTAGATATTATTAATCTCCGCATTGAGAGTTGCCTAACTATTTTTTATATTTTTTTCCCTGTCGTTCACAATTTTACACTGCAAACATGGTCATTCATTGCAGTGAGATGAACTGTGACTTACGTGAGTCGGTACTTGTTCTTGCCTGCTAGACCAGACGGACAGAGAGGTATAGACGCTGTAATGTTAATAATTAAACCTAGAGTCTGACATAAATCTTATTATTGTTTGCATATTTACATATTACCTGGACTTCTACGTTCATCCTCATCAGAAATGATTTAATAAATAAACTAGAATTGTACGCAGAAACCTGTGGAGTACATATCGGATTGTCTTCGTTACTGAGAAGATATTAGTAAAGAGAGCCAGTGCACCCTCCTCACCCCGTGCATTAAGTGTGTAAAACAAATTATGTGACATTTTAATACCCCGTAGAACTTTCATGCTGGTTCCAGCACATCTTCCAGTGTCCAATAGCTGTCAGATACAAAGTACCCTTAAGGTTGGTCCTCTTTACTGGTATCCCCTCGGTAACAATGCTCTCACTTCGCCAGTTTACACAGTCGAATCTGACGCGCAAGGTATAGTGTGCTATCAGAGATTAGTAGGGAGATTGTCAGTGGGTCGACTTTCTTGAAACCAATTTTACTTTAGAATCGACGCGCAACCTCAGCGGACAGCTGTCGAACCATACCCACGTTTTTGATTGGTTGGGTATATATAGATATACTATGCGTGATATTCGTGAGCTTCGTACGTCCTCCCCACTGCTCCCTACTCACCATACACATATTTTGCTCTGGTGCTATAGTGGCGTGTATAGTGGCGGCTTCTGGGGACTTGTGGCGACAATCAAAACGTCACATCGTGGAAACACGGCGTTCACGCACCCTGTTACCGTCGTACAACAGTGGGGTTCAGTTCTTTTTTAGTTTCAAAAACACGAGAAAGCGTTACCCTAGTCAGTCCTAGTCTCTGCTGACCTATCTGGTCATCTCGGGTCATCTTATGCGCTGACAGCTATACACACTAATATATGAACTGCTTCGTGACCTTGAGTCATTCTCTTTCTGTACAAAGTACACATTGGTGCACATCAAATACTTGGACGTTGAACGCGCACCCACGATGCTCGCCGAGCTGTGATGAGTCTTATAATAAAAGATGCTTGAGTAGCATGTTCATTTAAAAACATCATGGAGTGCTCGAAAATATTTTCCAAGATACTCATCGGCATTCTCTTTGCGCTTCCGCTACTTGGTTACGGCTCTACTTCGAGACTCTACTCCATTGCCTTCTCCGTAGAACATGCCCCCAGAGTCGGCTGGATATTTGGAAATTCTGGAGATATCCACTCTAGGATAAAAAGAGAATCAGTCTCTGTTTCAAAGACAAATAAATTGATCGATGATTCGGATTGTCGAAGCGACCTGCATCGACTTTGTGGCTCTATGGATAAAAATGACGATGACCTATCTGTGCTTGAGTGCATTCAGACATTTAAGGTAATATAAATAATATTGGAATAACTTATTATATAATGTACTATACAAGTGTGCATTGTATTTTTAGGCGAATGAACTTTCCGGTATTAATAATCAGTGCCAACACAAAATTTGGATCCACACTACAAGTCTCACTAGCGATGATAATGTCCAGAAACTTATAAAGCAAGCATGTCCAGAAGAGGCAGATAGTTTCATGTGCGGATCAAAAGATACATCCGTATCTTACTTATCCTGCATAATAGACCAACGGGAGCATATAAAAGAGCCCCAATGCTTAGAGTATCTTCAGAGACTGGAGTGGGTTGCTTTTAGTGATTTCAGAATCATAACACATTTTGTATCAGATTGCCAAGGAGACATTGAGAAGTTTCAGTGTGGTAGAATACAGGCATACAGAGAAATGTCACAGGGATTAACCCTCGCCTGTCTGCAGCGTCACGTAGATCAGCTGGAGGGGCAGTGCAGAAAACGGATTCTTCACGTATCCGAGATACAAGCAGATAATATTAAGTTAGACCGCCAGCTGTACATGGCTTGCACACAAGATCACATTAAATTTTGTCCAAATATTCGTCCAGGTAGTGGTCGAGTTTACAAGTGCTTAATGCAGTACAAAACAGATCGAGCAATGACAAAACAATGCCAGGATCAGCTTACGAGACGCGAGAAGTTGATAGCTTCTGATTATAAAGTTAGTAAAGGATTAGTGAGAGCTTGCAAGGAGGATATTAGAGGTAATCACTGCAGGAGATCAGTATCTGAAGATAAAGAGATTAGATTAGCACAGATCTTACTTTGTCTGGAATCGGCATCTCGAAACGGAAGTAAAATAACAGCGGACTGTCAAGTGGAGATGTTTGATCACAGGAAGATCCTCATGGAGGATTACAGATTGTCTCCGGAAATAGTGGACGGTTGCGCCGCAGACATTTTGTCGTTTTGTAACGGTCTGGAGGTGGGTGGTAAGACTATTCATTGCTTAATGGAGCACACCAGAGCGCGAAAGAAAAAGTCGAGAGTCTCTGCAGAATGTCAAAGAGCGGTAAGATTTTGTTATAACTCATAATTGTTTATATCTATTCTCTATGACTTATTCATATTCACATACAGTTGGAAGGGTTAATTAAGGAAACCGATGCCGGTGAGGATTGGAGGATTGATCCCGTGTTACGGGAAGCGTGCCAACCAGTTGTCGCTGTGGCTTGCAACGACGTGAGTATCAATTGAGCCGTATTCTATTACTCTAGAATATACCAATTGGCTAACTGTTCATCGTTTCAGGTGCGCGGTGGAAATGCGAGAGTTATCTCGTGCTTAATGGAGAAGCTAGGAACAGACAGAATGACCGAGGCTTGCGAGACTGCTTTGGTACAAATTCAGTATTTTGTAGCCAGGGACTTTAAGCTCGATCCGCAGTTATATAAAGCGTGCAAGGCCGATGCTATGCACTTTTGTCATGCGAAAAATGCTTGGGCTAACGATGGAATCCAAATGGATCCCGAGAGGGGTCCTCTCGTATTGCCATGCTTATATAGATATGCCTATCACCCGCAGAAAAATATGACGGTAAGTCAAGAACTCCACGTCCTGTTTGTATTTCTCTTTTGCTCTTTCATAAACGAATGTATGTGTGCTCTTCAGCTAAAAAACGGATGTTTGAAAGAGATCAGGAGGGTCATGAGGCAAAGGGCCATTAATGTGGATTTGCAGCCTGAAATTGAGGAAGTCTGTTTGAACGAGTTGGCTATGTACTGTTACGACAAAACGGCAAAGAGGGAAGAAACTCTGTGCCTTCAAGACAACTTGGATAGGTAATAATTCACGCTTAGATCATCGTCAACTCGCGAGCTAATGCAGGTAATCGAGACTATCGCTGGTGCGCATGGTGGTAATCTTTCAGCTTAGTATAATATTAGGAACTTTGAGATAATTTTGTTTAAACAAAACGTCCTGGAGAATTTGCGTTGGATATTCAATTAGCTTTCCGATTGCAGTTTAAATGAGAGATGTAAATTAGCCGTTGGTAATTTGACTGAGGAACAGGCGGAACGGGTCGAACTCAATCCTGTTGTCACAGGTGCTTGCCAACACGTCATGGAGCAGTATTGCGAGGTACGTTTGAAGGACTTTTTTCATCGGGAATGATAATCTTAAGTAAATTTGAATTAGGAGGTACTGAAAGTCGGTAAGGACGAGGGCGACTTAATGGAGTGCCTAATAGAACATAAAAACGACTTGGATGTCCATTTTGATTACAAGTGTAAAGCCGCTGTAGAACATTTCCAATTGATATCGCTCAAGAGTTATCATTTCACGTATAAATTCAAAGATGCCTGTAGGCCCTATGTCATGAGATGGTGCCCCAGGTAATCGAAGAGATATACTGTGCTGAGAATGACAAATTAAGAGTAAAAATTAATTAAGTAGTTCGCGTTTTAGGTCAAAAACAAAGGCTGATGTAATCGAGTGCCTTAGCACGGTTGTCCAGGAGGATATAATGAAAGATACACAGCATCGTGTTCCAAGGGAGTGTAGACAGCAATTGAGAGCCCAGTTATATCAGCAGCGAGAGAACATAAATTTTGATCCGACACTTCAGAAACTCTGCGCTACGGATGTCAAGCAACTGTGCTTCGACGTAAAGCCAGGAAGATCGCAGGTGAGGAATACGCGCATCGAAAAAAAAAATAATTTTAATTTTATTTATCGTTGTACAGTTAATTAATAATCAAGACCATTGTAGATTCTCGAGTGCTTAGCGTCGCAGAAACACAAATTGTCCGAGCAGTGTCACACGCAGCTATTTAAGGTGCGGAAGCAGGAGTTCCAGGATAGCTCGAGTGACTTTGCTTTATTGGAAGCTTGCCGATCGATGATTAGTCTTTTCTGTAATTATATGGATGGTGCCAGCGCGCTGTCCTGCCTGAAGGTAGCGAAGAACAGGCCATCTTTCGACGAGAAGTGCAAGAGTATGGTAGTGCGCCGAATGATCGAGCAAAACACTGACTACAGGTTTAATGTCGCGCTTCAATCTGCCTGCGTTACGGATATTGATAGACATTGTAAGGAGGTGCTAATGCGCGAGAGTACGGTCCATGAACTCGAAGGAAAAGTGATAAAGTGCCTCAAGATCAAATTTCGTGAGTCGAAACTAACGGCCAAGTGCGAACTTCAGATGACAAGCATACTTAAGGAAGCCGCACTTAATTATCATTTGAATCCGCTGCTGGCGACGCTATGTTCGACCGAAGTCGAGACCATATGTCCCGCGGAAGACATGGAGCCTGGAGATGTCGAGGAATGCCTTAAGGCCGAATTCAAGCGGGGAAACCAAGAAATGAAGGAAGAATGTCGCTTGGAAGTTGCTGATCTTATTGAGCAGAGGAAGGTCGATATTAATGTCGATCCATTGTTACAAAAAGCTTGTGCCATTGACGTCAGCAAATACTGTAGTGACATTCCACAAGGAGCAGGCAGGCGTAAGTTTTTCTTACATTTTCTTTCCTTTTTGAGTATTTCATTTTTTTATATGCACGAGAGACGCTTGTCCAACCGTGCAACCATCGCTTATGCGAGTTGCAAGGAGGAATCTTACAAATAAAACCTTTTATCAGATATCAAGTGTCTTCAGAATAGTTTACGCTCTCTTCAGCCAGACTGTTACAAGATGTTGACTGCTAGACTGGAAATGTTCAGATTAGCTGAAAAGGTGAGTCTCACTGATTATATAGTGCTCGCAATGGATAATACAAAAATTTGTTCTTTACCTTTTCAGTTGATACAACCAAACTCTATAAAGGAACTTTATTACTCGGTTAGTAGCTCGTCAGCGAGCACGTATTTCATGATTATTGCAGTCAGTATAATCGGAATTATTTTTGTCATGGGTTTATTCTGCGGAAGGGTGACCCGACGAGCGATGATGATGAAACATAAATGATCCTCTACGAAGAAGACGATCCATGTACGTTTTTCGTGATGTTGGTCGTCGTCATTGAAGGTGGTGGAAAAAATATATTTTGATGTTAGGAATCACAATCTGTTGGAATATTTACTCCGCCGCGTCATATAGACGTAATATCATGAGATGAATCGGAATGTCAGTTTCTTCAATTTATATAGCATCTAGTGTGGGAATAAAGTAAGATATCGTAATTTTCTCTCACTCTCTCTCTTTATATATATATATATATATGTCTTTTATATACAAAGTGTTCTCTATACATATTTCTCACATTCCTGTACTATCAAAAGATCGATAATATCGCTCTTCATGGTCATGTTCTGATGAGGACATTTGATGTAAGATGGAGCGTAATGCTATTCTGGCAATTGAAGAGCGAAAGAATCAATTATCTACTGCAATTTTGGATTTACCCAAAAGAATAGTAATGCATATTTTTCGAAGTATCAGTAAGTCAAAAAAGCATCATGAATATAATTAGGTAAATTTCACGTGAAACATTTGACCAAATATGCAGCTATTGAATAAAACTTGTAACGTATTTTCTTAACTCGACACCGAAAACGAAAAATTCGAGAACCAACCTATGTTAGCTTCGCCCATGCATGCGCAAGCCAGGCGGGCGCCAGCAAATTTTTTTATCACCGACAACTGACAAGCCGGTATTATCTGGGAGTTGGGGGGGGGGGGGGGGTGGAATAGGCCCAAGTCTGCCAAAACGATAGCTGTGACAAAATCTATCAGAAGATACGACAACTTAACGGATCCTGTCTTTGGGAGCGCGTGAAATCGAGAAGCACAACCGTAGGTACTGATCTTTGGGCTCGCGTAAAATCAGCAAACGCAACTGGATGCGCGATCGGGAGCGGACTGTTACGGAAATGCACAGCCGCTCAGACTGCTAGATTGAGGTAAAGAGGGTCGGAGTAAACTTCAGGCAAATAGTGCGGGATACAGAGAGCAATTGATCGAGAATGTAGCAGCGCGAATTGGAGCCAGAAAATCAAAATCCCTCCACCAATTAATAAATTTGGAGTGTACCTACTCACCGGAGCTGGTTCAGCTGATCCGCGAAGGTCAAGAACTGCATCCAGGGGACACTCGGGTGGGCACTACATTATCGCACATCACTGCACCTCCGAAACACACGCGGAAAATCAATAGGATTTTCTGGATATTGCGAGAGCAACGCGAGAACCTTCTATACCGTATCGGAAACACAGCTAGAAAAACTATCAACACATAGCAAACACGGGAGCGCGAACCGGCTCGTGACACCTCGATCGGTGTCCCAAGACAGACTGTTTGACAATAGCAAAATTCGAGAACTAATCATTCTGATTGGTCGAGATCCTTATAACTGATAACTCTTATCCTTCTCCTCGAGTCGTCCCTTTAAGGAACAACCGGCATCGCTTCTGTTTCATTCCTTTTTTTTTCAGTATAAATTCTAGTGTAAGGATATTCAAACTGAAGGAAGATCGATAAATAATAAAAATGGAATATTTATTACGTTTTTTAATATAAAACAAATCATATATTGTAAGTATATTTAATATGTACAATAATTGAGACCTTCCTCAAGTAACGTCGCAAGGGGTTTATTCTTACTTTGAAATAAGGTTTATTGCACATTCACACGGTATCATTATTTCAAAAATCAAGAAAAAATAATGAATGGCAAAGAAGGAGATAACATTGCCATCGTTAATTTGCCTTGAAATTCATTTTTTACTTGCAACAGACGAAGTTCCTATATTTGAAGGGTCTGGTTCTGAGAGTGGTGCGACATTTTGTACAATTGTTACTGAGCATCCCGCGAGATGTTTCTTTCGTTTTTCTTTCAAACGTTATTTACATCATTTCTTTTCCATTTAGAGGACAGGAAATTTTTGCTTTTTATATATAATCGGATCCCGCGTACAATTTAAGGCTAGACAGAATCAGTTTACCGCATTATAATAAGAATTTGCGAATCTTCTCTGCGGGATTCTGAATGATTTTTACAAGATACGCGGCGTGATATTACTTTTAAGCAAGAAATTATAGTGAGTGCTTTATTAAAAAGTGAAGTCGACGATGTAGCTCGTGGGAGGGTCCAATTATTAAAGACGTAAGACGACGAAGAGGATTGCCATGCATAATAATCATTAATAATGCCGTGATATTTATCACCTTTACCCATCATCATCATTCATCATCATCGTCGTCGTCGTCGTCGTCGTCGTCGTCGTCGTCGTCGTAGCCGTCATCGTCATCCATCATCGTCGTCATCGTTAATGTTCATTGTAACTGCAATTTGAACATCTTCAGAGAGAGTCTTCGCTCGGACCTGATGTGGAATTTCGTTGGTTTTGAATTTGCGTGCGAGTCTGCGAGCTCCCAGCCGTGGCACCGACTGCTGCTTTATGCTGGGCTGCGAGACATTGTTGTAATTGTTGCAACTGCACCGGTTTCACCAAAGTCCTTTGTAGCTGTGAAAACAATGCAATTAGGCAATAGTCGCCAATAGCCGTTCTTTATGTAATTTGCGATTGGGAGAATATTGCGAATTTAAATGAAGACATAATGGAGGTTAAACAAAATGAGCAAAGTATTTAAACATATATGCAAAATTACTTGTTGCTGCGAAAGATTCGTCGTGCCAAGCGGCTGGCCCTGCGAATTACACTGTCCAGTGTTCGGAGCCCTTGCGTGCAAAGATTTTGTGACTAATGTTTGTTTATTAGCAGATACTGCTTGGGTGGATGGCGATGCTTGTGTCGCCATTAAAACGGGCTTGCTCGCAGCTGTAAATAAAAAAGAAATACAGGCCACGCTCCACAATTCAATGAAAGTACTGCACGCTTACGGGGCCATTGTCCTTATGTATCTATAGTTGATTCACGAGTTCAATGTGCTTTTTTTTTTTGACAAATCGAAAACAATGAAGATTCTAATAAGTCACACATAAGCTTTGCATACAATTATTGTTACAAAGTATGCATACGCATTTTTTACACTGAAACATATTTCCATTTTTTATTTTATCATACATTTTCGTAATTTTATGGAAAGTGACAAACTATTTGTTAACAATTGCATTATTTGCAAGTTATACAAAATAAAGTATTGGACTTGTGGACCGACTATATGTATATGCATCTAAAATAAATTTTGCTATTTTCGTAGTACTTGCAGTGACTTTGAGAATACACGCATAGACTTTTATTACTATTACACTTATTATTATCACCGTTGATAAAAATCTTTGGACGTTTATTGCGTGATGAAAGGGTGTCACACTAACTTACCCATTATAGGAGTTAACACTTGTTTGTTGCCTGACAATATAAGTTGGTTGGCCGTCATCGTTTTTGTCACAGTTACCAATTGATTCGGTTGAACTTGTCGAGTCATCTGGTTAAGCCGAGGTCGTTGAGATCCTACGAGTTGAATCGCCTGCCCACCCTGTTGATTAATTAAATTATTAAAAAGAAAAGGAAATACTTGGTAAGGTATAACAGACCTCATTGCATCCTGTAACTTACATGAGACAGAGTGACTGCATTGCTGCTACGTATATTTTGCTGTGACAAGCCCTTTACTCCCGAAGGAATTATTTGAGCTGAAAGCGAGAAAAAAGTTATTGCACTAGTTACGCAGAATCAATGAGGTGTGTATAATGTATTTACCAATTGGCAACGACAAATGAGTATTCGCGGGATTGGCGATTACCACAGTCGGCGTACTACCAGCTATAGCAGTGGTAGCGACCGTGGCAGCGACCATCTGTAAAACGAGGAAAAACACTGTAGATTCATAAATTTCTTAATTAGATTAAACCGCATGAAATTCTTAGGCTAGAGAAAGTACAATTAACTATTTAGGAACAGAGTAAACTCACACTAGACACTGTAGTGCAAGTATTGGTTGCCGAGGAAATCGGTAGGCTCACGATAACACCGGTTGGCGCAACCGAACCAGTAGCTGCCGATACGTTAAGCGACATCGTGATGGGCTGCGACAAGCCAGGAAATGAAACCTGAAAAAGCAGTTTTACAGCCTGTGGTAGGTTCAAAATTTTCAAAAATCGATTTACGTATCGATGATTATGAGAGTGGTCAAAGTCAAATATTTGTTTATTTGAGAAACTTAGACTGTTTCCTCTTTTTGTGCGTTCAAATAATATTCTTTAGTGATTAACTTAATCTTTACGTATTTGAGATTTATGTTACTTTCATAATCACTGGTACGTATAATAGTTTGTAGTTTTCGATATTCGTTATGGACGATTGACTCACCTGGACATTTTGCAGGCCGTTAATGGTGCCCGCAGGTAGACTCGTCAGATTAACACTCTGAAGATTGACGTTACCAGAAGGAGGCGGACTTGTCATTGGACTCGCCGGTTGACTTCCTTGGCTGGAGGAGGCTGTCAAACGTTCGAGCAAAGACGAAGCTGTATTTATTCCAGGAATTGGATTATCCGCCGATGGAGTTCCTAAGAATATCGTAATTAATGATCTATTACCAAGATCATGTTATTGTTAAAGAGCTCGCTACACTCTATGGAACGCATAACGGGCAATTACCAGCCAGCAGGGCGGACAATCCGGGCATGGATAATCCTAAGGTTGAGGTCGGGTCTTGAACTCTCGCCAGTCGTACTGCAGTAGCCTTCACTGGCTGTTGCTTACCGGTGAGTTGACTGGTGAGAGCAGAACTGAAGCTAACCCTTACCTAAAAACATAAGACAACCTAACTGTAGCTGTACTTCCTTAAAAAATTTACGCAGTTTTCATAAATTTTAATGATCCCAGTAGAATGCATACCTGACCAGTTGTACTAGGCACAGTAATGACGTTTCCATGGCTAATGACTCTCGGTGGTATCGCGGCATTCAGAGAGATCCTGCGTGGCTGTGATTTTTGCTGGGATAGGTTAGCCGGACTGCTGTTCAAGAGGCTCAAGATTGCTGCGTTGTTTGACTTTACCGGAGCTTGTACGTTACTATTCATCGCCGCAGCTGCCGCATTCGCTGATAAATGCACGCACACACGAATCACGTAATCAAGTAAGCAAGTAAGCAAACGTGGTAAAAATATGCTTAAAGATTCATACCTGCAGCCTGCTGCTGAAACTGTTGCGCAGAGTTCATCAGCGATGTCACCAAAGCGCTTATCGCTGGATTTGTCGAATGTTTTTTGTATGAGCCGTCACTCTGACACTGATTTCCGTCGGCCAATGGGCTCTGGGCTCTAGCTTGAAGTTGAGCTTGCTGTGAAATAAAGAGAAAGGTTGTATCTAGGAATTGAGCACAGATTAGCTGCAAGAAAAGTGGATTATAAAAACACAGACCAACACGGGAACATTGCTGGTTGTGCTATTATTAGGAGTGCTGCTGGATTTTTGCTGAAAGACCAGAATGCCTGATCCGTTACATGATCCTGTGTCGACGGGCAAAGTCGTGCTCTCTAGTTGTCCAGATGTCGCTGTATGTGGTCCGCCGTTAGTTAGAGGCTGTGCAGAGTTCGATGTTGTGGCTTCGGACTGAGGAACCCCTTGAACAACCTGCACGGTAGAGTCGAGGCAGGCTAGACTAGGCTGTGTTGTTGAACCAGCAGTTTCGAGGACAGTCTTCATCGCAGCCACTTGACCAGCCAGAGTGTTCAGTTGTCCCTGAGCTCGCGAGATAATCTAACCACATCAAAGGAACGAAAGAAAAAAGCAAAATGATGTTACGATCGGAAGACATATATTGATGAAGAACAATAAGCATACCTGCTGTGTAACGTGTTGAGACTGTGCCTGTTGTAACTGCTGAGCTACTAATTGTGCCGCCTGTGCTTGCTGTGCCTAAAATTATTCAAAATCACTAATCAAATTTCTTTAATCAATATCAGTTTATAAATGTCCTATAGGCAATGATCATTTTGTAATATATGTATAGCGATAAGAAATTCGGCACTAATAACAACCTGTTGATGAGCACGCTGCATCCCTGGTGTACACGTAACTCGGGGAGTCTGTCCTGGTACGACGTGCATTATTCTAACGTTCTTCCTACCTTCCTCAGTGAAGATCTCTGTGAATTGCTGGATATAGTGATTCGCCTGAGCTCTAGTTCCTAATGTAAATCTAAAGAGAGAAGGAAATGGTTCAGAAAAATCTTTTAACGGAATGTAGAGTATACAAAGTACTTTCAGTTTGCAGTTTATTTTTTTCATAATTATACCTGCAAGCTGAACCATTCTTTTCGCCCTCGCGATGATCGCGATCCACGTAAAGCTCTCCCAGGTACTCGGAGTTCGAAGGTCTTTGTAGGATCGAGAGCTTTATATGATAGACACGGCCTTGGCCACGTTCAGTCTCTAATATATATTCTTCTATTAATTGCGGGAGGCAGTCTTTAGTTTCCCGTGGCCTTTCGTACGCCTTTGCGTACCTAAAGACGTGACAAAAATTTATCGAATTAGAGGGTTGCATAATTCATGTCCAATGCAAAGCGAAGCCAATATTCAAGGTGTGATATACCTAAGAACGTCAATGGGTGTGCTAGGTGGAAGTAGAGGAGGATTTGCAAGAGACGGTGGGGGGCAGGCAGTGCTAGTTGGCAATCCCCTTTTCGCACGAAGCTTTTGCATGAGGTCCTGTATCGTAAGTCCTTCAGGTTGCGCAAGTTGTTCCAATTTTCTTTTGCGATTCACGGTAACCTGAAAATCAAACGATCAACTTCAGTGTTGGAAATGTCATTAAAGAGTTCTCGTTAGATAGTTGGATAACTTGCTTAGTGTTGCATCAAATGAACGATCATTAAGTGTTACCTGAGAGAACTTTTTGGCTTGTCGCATTAACTGATGATCCGTAAGGAGAGATCTTGACTGCATTAACCGCGTAGTTGCAAGGCTGGGTATGGGACTTGGATCGAGGCACAGTGGTCCCTGGGTAGCAGCAATCAGATGAGACTCCAAAACGAGGCGTTCCTCGTGACTCCATTCTCCGTCACTCGTTAACGTGGACACATCCGAGAGAACGCTCTTTAAAGAAATACCGGTCGGGCAATGGTCAAGTACAATTATACCATATACTTGCGACTTTAGTCTGCTGTATGTACGAAAAAAGGAACGAATAACAATCCGTTACCTGGGTGGTTGGCTTTAGGAGAACGTGGTGCACCTCGGCTTTACTATGTGGAAATGCTTTTCTATAATCGCGCACTTCAGCGATTATACAACCGTCGTAGAAGAGGTGCGAGTTATTCGTTTCCAGCTGTTCGGCGAGCATTGACGGCAGCTGCCCGTTGTCGATGCAGGAGAGGAGTTCACCCTGTTCATACCCCATTAGTTGGGTTTCCGAGAGTAGAGCATTCTTGTCGAATTGGGTACCTTTTTCGCTGTTACACAATAATCTCATGAACAATCTTTACTTTTGGTTTCGCGTGATAGTACTGAAACTCTGTCAATAACTCTTTCGTACCAGTTTCTTACACCTAATGAGTATCCTTTGTTTCCAGCATAGAGATTAACAATTAATGTGTGTAGACCCTCTCTCTGCACTAAACGCCCCAAGAGATCGCATTCGTTCTCCAGATTGTTCTGTTATTACAAACACACACGCACAAATATATATATAGTTTTAATGATGAGATAATAATGATAAAAAAGCCCCAAAATGATTCTATCTGTATATTGTTAATTACGTACCAAGACCGAGTCAGGTGTCGCATGAGGAACTTTTGACAGCTCCTCAAAATATAGCCGCGTAAGTTTTGCCTGGATACTGTGTTTGGGGTAACATAATTCTATCTTCTGGCTTGATTCCTTTCTAGGCTCAGGAAGACCCATAGGATCTTGCCAGTACCGTGGAACTTGCTCAATCATGTCCTACACAATCGGTTGTATACAAAAATTAACATACTATCGCAAGAACTCCATCAGTATCGATGAAAGATGATAAGAAGTTTTCAAGTATAGCATTTTCCAGTCATTGTGTATTAAAAAAAAAAAGAAAACTTTGAAGTACCTGAGCTTGATGGCAAGCATCTTCCAGTCCAGAGGCTGTGCCAATCATTGTAGTTCTTTGTTTTTATCAGCACTGAATGTCATATCTCCAGCTTCAAATGTTTTTGTCCTGCGAAGTTTTGGAAGTTTTGGAGTGGCTACTAGAACTATCCTGAGCAGACACGCATAAACTACAGAGATAAAGAGCTTCAAGAAATAAGAGCAAAAGTTTATAGGAAGCAAGGATATGGCAGTAAAGTTCGTAAAGATGAGGCCATGGCAAACATATCTCATCAGCATGTAAATATCCTGAGTCAAGAAAGAGTGAGCCCACTGGGAGGATTCAAGTGCGCTTAGCCGGGAAATTCGAAAGTGCACGAGAAAGGTGTTTAATGGTTTGAAATGTCAAAACAAGAGAGTGAGGATTAAAAGAGGTTATGTATGATCTATAGAGAGGATGATGCCATGCTTGATAGTGAGCATACAACTTTGAATAAGGGCGTAAATTTCGCCGGTTTACCTTGGCAGTAGCCGGAAGAAGTCACAGCAGTAAACATTGATGCGAGTCGAGTTATTCGTTATCATAACCTCACATCGATCGATAAATAGAGCAAAGCTTTTCGGGCAGTGGAAGCATTTATTTGCGGACCTGGCTATCTAGGTAGATTTACTTGATTTTTCGTAAATAACATCTACAAGCTAGAAATGTCATTTTGGAGATCGCAGCGTAACCTATTATACAAACACCACACAGGCACAGACACAGTATATTAACTATATTGCGCTAGACCACGTATTAGGATCATAATTTAAGGTAATAAACAGCGACTCTATTGGATGTACTGTAAACTAGATAATTTATTACAGGTTTCTACATTGCCAATTGTAGGTCAATGTAAAAATGATTCAACAATAGGCTTTTTTAATAGTTCTCGAGGAGTTCTCTAGTTCCTGATAGGTTTTAACAGTAGTTCTGCTACGTAACATCGGTAAAATACCTATTAAGGATAGTAGTCGCAACAGACGCTTCAGTACAGGTATGCATAAGGAGCTGGCTTTCAGTGTTGTTTTCAGATTGTCTCAAACAGTTCCGGGTTAGTTCGCTTTAGTACTCAATGTTAAGACCATAGTTCCGCTTGGAACTATCGTTAAATAATGCTGGAAGCTAGCACCACATCGCTGCACTCCTTAACGCAGGCAGGCATAAGGTGCTGGCTTTTGGCTTAGTAAATCTTATCGAGCTTACACTGTGCACTCGAGTTTAAGATAATAAAAAAAAGTATTTAGGCAATATATGATGAGCCTTCTCATTCTAAAGATTGCTCTGGGAACCAGCGGTAAGTTACGGAGAACCTCTGCCGGCCAGGCTACACGTTCGTGATCACGTTCAGCTCGGCTACGACGGGATATGGATTATCGACAGAGGCCATGATCACAAAATACTACTCCCGGACTCGCCACTACGATTTAGCGCCATGCTTTTGGTATCGCTGAAAACCGTAGCGTTATGAATCTCCCCACTCATCTCTGTTTTTAGTATCGCTGAAACCGAAGCGTTGTGCATCTCCTTGCTCATCTCTGCTAAAAGTGTCGAATTTCCATTCTTTTTCTGAAATAAAGCTATGTCGAGACGATTAAGGTATAATAACGAAACGTGTACACTGTTGTAAATGATATAGTCGAGTCTCGCCACGGTTACTTCCACCAAGCCTGACAGTCGCTTTCAATGTTAATTAACGAAAATTGTACGGTACCCAGCATTTAACACTCCTATGATTAATTTAAATATTTTCAATTCGATATCAGTGGAATATATTTAATGAAACAAGACATGTATTTCGGTGGTTAGGCAGCATGTGCTAAAAATTTGGAAAATTCGTTATATTTCATCTGTCAAAGTCAGATAGTGATCTCATGGGTCAATTATATAAACATATAACTGCAGCCTTCATTTAAAAGCTGGTGTGTGCATTGGCCTCTCACGAGTCAAACAAAGTAGTCGAAAGAGAATAGAAGGTCTCAAACTCAAATACATAGATAAAATGATTGGGAAACCAAGATTTAAAAGGCCAGGCAAGTTATTAAATTAAGTACTCTAATTGATGGTCTTATCCATCTGTATTGTTTAAACATCCTCAGCAGGCAACCATTCTTAGGCATTCAATTACAGGAGAAAATTCTTGGCAAGAGGATAAAGCTGACATAGATGCTCATTCTTCAACACAATTTGTCTACAATGCCCATCATTCCTTGGCTATTGAGTTGCAGCGTCAAAGATTGCCAATATTCAAGAATCGTAATCATATTATTTATCTATTGGAAAAATATCAAACATTAGTGCTCATTGGCGAGACTGGTTGTGGTAAGAGCACACAAGTACCCCAGGTCAGTTGATCTAATATTTTTTTTTTAAAGTTTCTTAATTATATTTATCTTGCATGTTTGTAATGGTTGTAACCTAATGTATATTGTAATTTAAGCTAAATTAAGACTGAAGAAATAAAACTTTTTTTCCTTGGATAATTTTTTCAGTCATTGTAAGTGTCTAAATCTGCACTCATGTACATCTTTCTGTTTTTTGTTAAAATATTTCCAAATTTCATTTTAAGACTGAATTCGTATTTTAAGCCGTTTGGGAAATATATCGTCGTCTGTATTCGGGCGGTAGGGGTTCGTTCTGTCAAGTACAGTTGCTCTAACAAGTAGTATAAAGCATCATCGTTATACTCGTAAGACTTGACTCGAGAATGCAAGAGCTACCGAAAGGCTAAACGAGCCAATGTTCATTTTTCCGATGCTCCCTCGACGACGAGTGCTACCATATATCACCTAGCATCAACATAATAGCCATCCATTGTTCATCGTGCGAATGATTCCTCTTACTTGCCAGATGTTGGCGATATTCGTCTTTGAGTTTCACTTTTTTTGCTTTCTCTATTACTTGTATACCATCGTGCGGTTGCAGTATCTCGTGGAAGCAGGATGGGCTTCAGATGGCAAATGTATCGTTATCACGGAGCCACGACGAGTGGCAGCGACATCTTTGGCCAGTAGAGTTGCTGATGAACGCAATTCGATCCTCGGTACGGACGTAGGTTATACGATACGTTTTGACGATTGCACTGGATCAATGACGAAGATAAAGGTGCGTTGCCGATATCTCTTCGCAATCCTACCACTTTTCTTTTTGATATTTTATTTTTCTCGACCAGTACATGACGGAGGGCATTTTGCTTCGCGAGATGATGGGAGATCCTCTCTTGACCAATTACTGTGTCATTATCTTGGACGAGGTGCACGAACGAACGTTGCTCACGGACATTATTATGGGGTTGCTGAAGAAAGTCCTTCGCGTAAGTAACGGTTTGCCAAGGAGCAAGGTAAAACTTATCTAACCGATATGGATCTCGTTTTTTATTGCAGAAGCGGAGAAACATGAGGGTCGTCGTTTCCTCGGCGACTGTTGACGCTGAGCAACTTCGCGATTTCTTCAATACAAACACCACGAAAGATTCTTCGAAAGACACGGCAACGATCTTGACCATCGAGGGACGAACGTTTCCTGTTGATGTATTTTACGTTCGAGGTGAGTAAAGTGCAAAAAGGAGATCAGGTCTGGATATACTGAAAAGGACATGCATGATCCTTAGAGCCGGTGGCAGATTATGTAAAGGCCGTAGTTGAGACATGCCTACGGTTACACGAACAGGAGGAATCCGGAGACGTGCTCTGCTTTCTGACGGGTATGGAGGAAGTAGATCGAGCTGTCTCCCTTCTCTCCGAACACGCCAAGCTTATCAAAGAGGAGAAACGTAAGTGAACTTTTCACGATGAAAGTTGCAACATAGGCCACATGACGACTTATTATGTTTTTTTTTTTTTTTTTACAGAAAAACTATTAGCTCTGCCCATGTATGGTTCTTTGCCAAACGCTGAGCAGCTTAAAGTTTTCTGGAGAGCTGCGAAGGACACCCGCAAAATCATTGTGGCCACCAATATAGCAGAGACATCCGTTACCATTCCCAATATTGTTTATGGTTGGTCTTGCATTAAAGAATAGTTTTCATGCTCATTCCTCTCTCAAATAGCGTCTCTTAAGCTAACGCAATTCAATCAGCAATGGTAATTAATTATACACTAAATTGGGATGCTCATTGACTAACGAAATCTTCAGCTTATTAAGAGACCCTGTAAGAGTGATTTACGAGTACATACTCAGGTCGGTAACTGTAGGCTCATTAACAACTATGTCCAAGCAGTGATCGACAGTGGATTCGCAAAGATTCCTTGGTTCGAAGTCGAAACACAAACAAACAGTCTAATAGTCGCGCCCATTTCGAAGGCATCGGCCGAGCAACGGGCAGGCCGGGCTGGCCGCGTTCGTTCAGGAAAGGTTTATAGGTAAGAGTCGACCTCGTTTGCCGTGTGGATGGACGTATCCTATACTTTACTCTTGTGTTTAATATTGCATGATTTTTTTTCGTTCGGTTAGACTCTACACCGAGGAGGCCTACGAGAGTCTTGTTGATGTCACTCCTCCGCAAATGCAACGTTCCGATTTAGCACCAGCGATACTACAACTGAAAGCTCTGGGAATCGACAACGTATTACGATTCAACTTTCCCTCATCACCCCCAAGTAAGAATCTTCTTTCGGGCTTGGAACTGTTATACGCTTTGGGTGCGATCGACGACAATGGAGAGCTGACCAATCCCGTGGGTATGAAAATGGCCGAAATACCTCTGGAGCCGGTATTTGCCAAGTGTCTCATAGCTTCTGGTGCGGTAACATTATGTATTTTGTACACCCTTTTTTTTTACTCAACCCCCTGAATATCTTTTAAAGAGGTTGCGGATATACCACGAAATTTTAGGTGAGATAGGTTGCTCAGAGGAGATGACAACAATACTGGCGATGCTTCAAGTACAGAACGTTTTCGTGAGACCGGCTGGGGGTCAGGCGGCTTTGAAGGCTCGTGTTGCTCACCGGAAATTCGAAGTTGAGGAGGGTGATCTGATAACGCTCCTTAACGTCTACACGGCCTACGAGAAGAATAGGACGTCGGTCTGGTGTCAAAAGAACTTTCTCAATAGCAAGGCATTGCAAAGAGTTACGGAAATACGTACACAGATGCGAAGACTTCTTCGTAAACTTGAGATAGAGGCGATGTCGTGCAACGGTAAGGTGAAATTAGTTGGTAGTAATTCATCGATTGGTATATGACACCTGCAGTCTTCTGATTCCGAATTGAAGGTGATGTGCAACAACTGCTCAAGTGCATAACGGCTGGTCTTTTTCCAAACGCCGCGTACCTTCATTACACGGGGGTTTACAGAACAGTCAGAGGTAGTAGGGATCTATATATTCATTCAAATAGCTGCCTCTATACCGTACCACAGCCACAATGGTATGTTAATAGAATATTTTTACGGGACGAGTTAACGCGATATTCCTTTTCAGTCCTTATTTCCCTTATTTCTTTTATTTCTTTTATTCCAGGGTGCTTTTCTGCGAGATACTACAGACCAATAAGACATACATGAGAGAGCTTACAGTCATTCGACCGGAGTGGCTCGAACAATTGGCACCACATTTTTACGAACGAGCCGCAATCGATCCTATTTAAGCCTTTTACTGTGGATATTGATTTTCCTATTAAATATCTTATGTAGTAGATTAAATCTAATGCGCATTATATAAAATTAATATGGCTCTTTTGTTACCGTTTTCTCATTAAAGAAATACATTTTTTTATTCTGTATAACTCGAGTTTGATTTTTCATACATGTATTCAGGGTGGGCGGAAATCATGGAAGAACCGAGAAGGAGATGATTCTTAATGGAAAAGTAAATCGAAATTGCAGAATAAATGTTTTCTTTACGAGACTTCATTTTTAAGAAAATTGACTTAAAAAATTCATCGGCAAAGTATAAAAATAGGAAAAAGTAAGTTTATTGATAAAGAGCTGCAAGTGCAATACAGTATCACGGGTACTACCTATTACGTATGTTGTACAAGGGGTGCTTCCGCGTGATAAACCACGCACGTGTGAAAACGTTTCATTTCCACATTGCGCCTGTCATGCGAAATCATACTGAAAGCGAGTGCGCGCTATCTCCAGTATACACTGCAAATATTTTTATGAAACCCGCATCTCTGACAAAAAGAATATTCGATTCTTGGATAAGACTTATGAAAATTTAGTGAGTCGCACAAAAGGAGTTAGCATCTTATTAATCTATTCGCTAGGCCTTCCAGATATAACTCACTCTCGGTCCATGGACGCCGTTGACTCTGTATACTAATTAGTCTTTGGCTGGTCGACCAGTTTGTACTAAAAGTAATAAATAATGTTGGCTCAGCGTTAACTGGTTTTCTCTCATGAATACTTCATGTCCGACCCCGATAACTAAATAGGCAACATTCAAAAGACACACATTCGCATTGTCATGAATTTTCTGAAGAAATAAAAGTGCAGGTCGTTTAAAGGCACACACGCCGCGACAGCGTAACTCCTCGTTATTACTATTGCCTGTAGAAGAAATATTTTCATTCTGTCATCAGTCTGTGCTTCGTTCGGCAAGTGCAAAATGCAGCTCGCTAAAAGCGAGTAGACGGAAGTGAACAGTGGACTGCAAAATAGGACGATAGGACAAACTTATAGGTATCGAAAGCAACCCCGATCATTGAATCGTACAAGTTTTCGAGAGCATAGATTGCGTAAAGTAAATTGTTTTTTGTTTGTTGGCCAACAACAAATAGAAAATAATTTCATGGTGCCAGGATCGTTAATGTATTTGCAAATATTTTCGATGCTCTCGGCATAGAATAGCGGAAAGGATCTCCGTTGAAATCCTGTTGTCTCGGCGCGATGACGTCACGACGTTCCTTTCGTCAACATTGCATCTCTACTACCTTTCAGTCACTATAGTGCGAATCATTGGAAGATGATGTCGTTCGCTGATAATTATTCATAGCTGTGATCCAAGTCCTCAGTTGGAAAAAATCTGGCACGACTCGTTGCCGCCGAATAATATCGAGGTATCAAATTACGAGAGTGATTACCGATTACTTATCATCTCATCAAATGTGACGGACGAATATGTGCATGCTCCTTAAATCGATAATTCTCAGTCATTAATTCATCGGTAATTCTACTGTCAGGCCCGTAGCTCACGCACCGTGATGGCTTTCATTATTTCTTGTCTTTTTTCTGCGGTCCATTTGTCCCGCAACGTAAAGAACGGTAGGAGTGACGCAAATAGTCTCAGGCGTATGTTTATTATCTCATTAATATGCTAAAGCATAGTGTAAATAGCGTATGTATGCTTCGGTTAGACGACGGGTGAGAAATGAGCGAGAGTTCAGCGAATTTGGAGACTGCCCATCGGCAGGTATAAAACCGTAGATCGCGCAAGCCGTAAGCATCAGTTGTCTGCCTCCGTTCTTCTATAGCACACGTTAAGCATGAAGGTAATAAAAAAACCTCCGTATTTTTACACGATTCACTCTTACACAAGCACCTCTCTCTCTCTCTCTCTCTCTCTCTCTCTCTCACATACACGCACACTTTCCACCGGTCTCAGCTGCTGCTGATCTTATTACCACCAACCAACACATCACTTCTGTATACGTATACACTCTGGACCGCGCTTCCATACGTTTCCGCACAGTCCGCAATTTGAAATTAGTGCGCCGGCGGTAAACCGGCGCTCGCTCGAGCCAATTGAAAATCCTCGTTGCTGTTCGCATGAGTGAGCCGTCGCGTTAATAAACGTAAAAACAAGAAAAACGTACGAAACGTGTTTGTTCCCCGAGCCCGGAGAAAATGTCCCCTTGCGCAATGTTGTTCCGTGATACCAGGGTACCTGTGTACCAGGCAACTGCAATAGAAAATATGTATACCGTTAACCCGGGGAACTGATAGATCACTAAAGGATTACTAAAGGATCTGCGTCTAATCTTTCAGGTTGCCGTAATCATCCTCGTCCTCGTAGGATGCGCCATTGCCGCCGAAAAGTATACGACCAAGTATGATAACATTGACCTAGATCAGATCTTGAAAAGCGATCGTCTTCTTAACAACTACGTAAATTGCCTGTTGGAAGCTGGAAATTGCACTCCCGACGGCAAGGAACTGAAAAGTAAAGGCACAAGCGAACGACCTACAATTTGAGAATCGCACATTCTTCTCTTTCACTTTGTTTTTTTTTTTTGCAGAATCTCTGCCCGATGCTCTCGCCAACGATTGCAGCAAGTGCAGCGCCAAGCAGAGGGATGGCAGTGAGAAGGTGATTCGTTTTCTGGTAAACAAGGTACGTTACGTCTTGTTCCTTTTCCTTTCCGCCCCTTATGCTTCCTTATTGTATTTTGTCTAAACTCGAGCAGCCTTATCGACTGTGACCACGTCGATCCAAGAATGACGCTTCGGAGAAAGAAATCAAACGAGACTTCTTACGTGTTACAGCGTCCCCAGATTTGGGAGAAACTTGCTAAGAAGTATGATCCAAGCGGCCAATACAAGATCAAGTTCGAGGGAGAGGCACAGAAGGTTGGAATCAAGCTGTAAATGAGAATAGATGCGATGGCACGCTCCCTCTTTTTTATTGGCTCTCCTCCGAGATCACGTCAAGTTCTCTCTATCGATTTTTTACCTATATTCGTCTGTCGTTTTCTTTTGTTTTCATGTAAGAGTTGTTGAATAAATTTGTTGCAATCTCCAAAACTTTATCTACTCTACTCGGAAACGATTTAAATCTGTCGTATCGTGTATGTATATTTTGTGAGAAGATATTTTGATTCACCATCACAGGGCGACTACGGCTACCGAATCGAATAACGGTCTCGCTATTCTGGTTCCCTTCGAGTCGCCATCCAGTTCAGGAGCTACCCTCTTCCGGGTCGATTCGTGTAGTTAGGGCAATGCTCTCTCCGAAGATTGAATACTGGTTAGTTGAGGTCGAGATGCTCGAATCTGCAGTGGAGAGTAGAGAGTGTGTGTGTGAGAGAGAGAGAGTGTCTTGAGGTATCGAGTTGCCCAGCAGGGGCAGGGGGGAGTTGGTGGCTTACATATCTTTAGATGGAATTTTTCGGGGTTCGTAGTCTATACGGCAGCAACCGATGAATTGCACGCGCTATACCAATCTGGAGGAGGAGGATTATGTCATAATTTTTTGAAATACCCGATAATATAGAGAATTAAACGAAGAAAGCATTTGTAATAAAACGTATTAGAAATTAAATAGGTCTGTAGAGATGTTAAAAGGAATAGAAGGAAGGTACGAAACTACGAAAGTATAGGGCGCAATCGCAAAGACGCAAACCGAGCTTATCGAAGAACGTTTTAAGAGTCGGTGCGACATCGAATGCGCCGCAGGTGACGAAACTCGAGAGAGGAGAGATCTTTGAAATGGTATACAGAGGAAAACTCGTGCTTTGGTCAAATGCTTCCCGATTCGTTCAGGTGGCGGTGCGTTTGCTACATACTTGTAGATTGTCACGTGATCTTTCGAAAATGCGCTATAAGATTTAGTTCAGGAAACTGCATGATTGTGTTATGCGCTGCATAATCACACAGGTATGCCGCTTCTATCGCGCTTTACGCTATGCGGCTAATAATCGTATCGGTCATAGGCATATTTCGGATGGCAACATTGACCGCGCTCGATAATCCAGCTGACTGGACGACGGCGCGATAGAATATATGGATGTTGCGCGAGGGTGTAGGAGGAGGAGCGCGTCCTGAGGCGCACGGTTACTCCTTCCATTAGAGCGCAACGCTTCCGTCGTTGCTCAAATTTCGGAACAGTCTGGACCACTTGGGACTGAAAGGGGCAGAGCGATCTACGAGCAGCGACAGAGGTCTTTGATAAAGTGGCTGTATCAGCACCACTCGTAGTTCGAATTCGTCAACGGGGAGTCTCATACGCGCATCGGAGAACCCGCAACGACAAAAGTTGCGAGGCTCATTGTAGGGAGGCTCTTTACCTGCCCGTGGCCTTGTGACGTTCGTTACGACGAGGAAAGATGACCGTTCGATTGCAATGCCAGAACAGATGCGAGCCTCTACACGAGGGCACGTTAATGATAATATTGACGATGCACTAATGCTGATGCTGGGCTGGATGCTGAGACAGATTAAGGAGGGTATCTCGAGCGACAAGAGCTCTAGAGATAAAAGAGAGATAGACGCGCCAAGCCACTCGGCAAGACGAACGTTTTTATTAGGAAAAATCAGAAGTCGAGACGAAATCCAGGAGGCTCCCATGCGCATGCGCGGGGCCCATCAACCGATATTGTACCCCGCGGCACAATTCCTGGGAGTAAGCTTGGTTAAAGTTTCACGGTTAGGATATCATTAAATCCGTCGTTTTGTTCGATTATCATTCAGGAATTGTTTAGAGCTTCGGAATTGGTCGTGCGTCTGTTTGATGCTGGATGAGGTTACATTCTACGGGAGTTGCGGCGACGCGTCGCGCCGTGCTACGCTTGCGGACCGTCCTCTACCGACGGCCGCGTCGTCGTCGTCGTCGTCGTCGTCGTCCTCCTCCTCCTCATTCTGGAGGGTTCTGGGGGGAGATTGACGCGTCTGGTGCCAGTCGCTACGCGAACGTCGATTTCGCGACTTGATTCTTCTATGATTCGCTTGGCCGGTCTGTGTTCGTTATCGCTTCGATTTTAACTTTCAACTGCTTTTTTCTACTAAATTATCGTAAACATGGAGGTAAATGTCACGCGAAAGAGTTGGCGTGAACGAACGATCGTTTACTTGTCAGCACGGTCAACTCCGTCGTCACGATTACTTCGATGCCATTCGAGTGCGTTTCTTATGCATTGCGACTAATTGTAAGAGGGATCTTCTTCGCAGCTCCAATTGTCTCGCATCGCCGGAATTTGGTAATTGGTGTACGTTAGGATTGATGATATTGCACGAACGTTGACGATCGCTACTTTTGGGTTCACGAACAATTATTTCGATTGATCCTCATTCACGATCGCTTTTTTCAATGCTCTTGTTCAATTAGGTTTTTTTTTTCTCTCGAAAAGAGCATTTCTATATTACACATCGAGCTTGTTCTATGCAAAAGAGTAATGCTGTATCCTGCCACATCGTACGTCTTATTTAAACTACCAGAAACATCTAAAGGATACATGCTTTGTATACCGTCAAGTACGAGATATCGTGTGCCGACATTGTGAGACGATAATGGGTAAAAACGGATGAGACTGCAGACGAAGTAAAAAGAGTAGTCTCAGTGAGGAGTTGCTTGGGATGTAGCGGATCTATAGGGAAGAACTGTTGATAGTCGTGGAGAAGATTGGAAAGGTTTGAGGCTTCATGTCGGGCTGTGCCATGACGTACCCTTGGTCGATGTCCGTGAGTGTCGCAAGTGTCGAAAAGAATCGTCTGGGACTAGGGGATTAAAGGGATGGACGAAATAATCGACGGAGAAAGCGACGGTAGGGAAGACGGTAGCGGATTAAAGCGGGCGGTGGGTGTCGTGGGTGTTACGGCAGTCGATGATATATAAATGGGATGCCGCCGTAGTGGTTTGAGGGAGGTGAGTTGAGCTGACATTTGAATAAGTTGACATAAGGTATTGCGATATTGGCGATGAAATAGCTACAAATAAATAGAATGGAATTCAAAGTTGTGAGTTGGTGGTTGAGATAATTGGACGTCGAATGAGATTGGGAACCGCTGAAGGTTCTCGAGAGACTGCGAGAGACGCCGAGAGACGCCGAGAGATGCCGAGAAATGCCGAGAAATGCCGAGAAATGCCGAGAAATGCCGAGAAAGGCCGAGAAAGGCCGAGGTATACCGAGAGACAACGAGTAGCCGAGTTGAAAGCGGATCGAAGCAATTCTCGGCAAGAAGGCGGTCTCGCTATTACAATTTCTGCAAAGACAATATATTAACTTTGAGTTATGTTATGTTATGACTTGCAAATGGAGTTGGGAAATTTAAGAGTCGATGAAAAGTGTATCGGTACGTAAAAATGTGAATGTAGTGGCCGGTCGTTACATGCAATATTTATATCTTGTTCATTTGCTTTGGCTCTCGTGACTTTGGTACCTCATATAAATATCTGTAGAGAATCGAGCGATTTAAGGGTACGGCAGAATGAATGACTACAGGTAGAGACGGAATAATAATGCAAGAGATTACATTTACCAATTGGTAACGTTGGATTCCATCGGATTATCGATCTGCGGGCGGGGATTGTTCCTCTTGGAGCTGGAGCATGCGCATCGATATCTTACATTCAGTCAAGTTGGTTTGAAGATGCTTAAAGGTTTACAAGTACAATCTTTTCATTTATCGTGTTCGACATATCGTTGAGCCTCGTGATTTCTCATTCTTCTTACTGGCCGATATGTCTTCAACAATTTCTTTTTTCTTGAAAACCATGGTTGCTCTTCAAAATGATCGTGAATAGTGATGAACGTGATGGAAAGTAGAAATTTGACTGATATTATTCGTGAGAATACTGGAGCTTATAGGGATGATAGATAAAGTGAAATGTTCGGTGAATTCTATCGGAAGAAAGTTCCAGATTCTATCTTGTGTGCAGTTTTTTTTTAATGTGACACGAACAAGCGAATGGATGAACAGAATTGCGTCCAGTCACCAGTAAATGACGGAAAGTGATATAGTCAGAGAGAGAGAGAGAGAGAGAGAGAGAGAGAGAGAGAGAGGAAACGAAAGAGATCATTTCATCGTACATATGCCGTATCACATATCGGAATTTCTATATCTAGGGACCTAAGAAGAATCTTTTTCGAAGAGTTTTGTTTTCTCTTTAACTTTTTTCTCATCACGGAACCAATGCAAATCCAAATTATTGCGAGTTACGTCAGTAAATGAGAGAGAGAGAGAGAGAGAGAGAGAGAGAGAGAGAGAGAGAGGAAACGAAAGAGATCATTTCATCGTACATATGCCGTATCACATATCGGAATTTCTATATCTAGGGACCTAAGAAGAATCTTTTTCGAAGAGTTTTGTTTTCTCTTTAACTTTTTTCTCATCACGGAACCAATGCAAATCCAAATTATTGCGAGTTACGTCCGTTAAGCTGTCATTGCGCTCAGGGTTTTCGGTTTGTATGACGCAGTGCATCTTCGAAACATATTTAAAATTCATGGACCTCTCTACTCCTCAGTTGTCCCTTTCTATTCATAGAGGCCTTTTGCAATATGAATGAAATGCTTCTTAGAAAACGGTCTTTCACCTTGACGTCCTCGTAGCCAGAAAATGCAGTATCATTATTTCTTCGAACTTGAAAAACAAAAGAATGCTATTTACCAAGCACAGCAGAATTTCAAGACATTACAGGAATTTTCAGAATTTGTCTCTTGTCACTCATATACTCTGCAAGTAGTAATTTCTTTCTATTCGGGTAATCTAGTATGTGAGAGATAATCTGGACGAAATTGTAATACGTATAGGATATCGCTTAAATTGAACGAATATACCACAGCAAAGTGCTATTATTATCTCATGAATAAAGTTGTATTATGACGGGGTAGCAGTAAATTCGTTTCGGTCTTAATTTACTGAATTTTCTTGTTAAGTAATTTTTGTTTATATTTGCTTTCAGGGAGGGCTCAACGTCGATACGTATACAACGATCAGTATTAGTCGACACAGCGGTGGGGGGTGGCCGATTGATCTTTGTACCAGTGTATTCTGCGAAAAGCCGAGAAAAGTGCTTGAAAAAATCGACGCCAGTGTCGTTCGTTGATGGCATGTTGATTGTGACAATGCGAGCGAAAGAACGATGAGAGCATAGATGTAGGTAACGCGTGTACCAGAATGGTGCGAGGAAGTGAGGGTGCGATAAGGGAAATTTAAACGCGTTAAGAAACAACGAATTCGAATCGCGTTGAGAACTTTGCCGTTGAGACGGTGGATTTCTGCACTTTATCTGCACTTCATGAAATCAACTGAAAGCTGTAAGGGCGATCAGACGAACATATAGATGTAGAGACAGATCGATGGAGATTGCCGCCAGGGAACACGAGGGAAAGGACGATTATTAAGATTGAGCGATCATAGTGAGAGAAGAAAAGTGAAAGGTGGAGGAGAAGGAGGAGGAGGAGGAGAAGAAGAAGAAGAAAGATGACGAAGGCGAAGGCGAGCCGTGTGGGGATAAAGAACGTGAGAGTTGAGAATGAAGGTTTTTACCTTTGTTTTTAGGAAGCGACATGAAAAAGGAAAGTACTGTAAAAGACAATAGATGGAAGAAAGGCGTGGACTGGAAGTAGTTGAAAAAGAAATGATTACGAGCTCTCGAAGGAATGTGCTTAGGCGGTAGGGCGGCGGCACCGCGGCGAAGGCGCCGATGGTGGTGGTGTTGGTGGTTTAGGAGTCGAAGGATGATGTCGTGGTTTACGGTAGTTCAAATGGTGGGAATGATTGGAATATTGGCGATGCTCCGAGTCGCTGAGGGTTGTCCGAGCATGTGCGCATGCAAATGGAAAAGTGGTAAGGAATGGGTAGAGTGCGCGAATAGGAAACTGAAGACCGTGCCCCAGGGCGCCCGAGAGGAGACACAGGTTCTTGATCTCTCGGAGAATCAGCTATTCGAGCTGACGTCCGAGAGTTTTCTCGTTCTCGGGCTAACGAACCTTCAAAAGCTTTACTTGGGAAGATCGAAGATAAGTAAAATTTCGGAACGTGCGTTCCTAGGGTTGGTAGGCCTCGTGGAGCTTGATCTGTCGGGTAATCTCATTCATGCCGTGCCATCCGAAACATTCACCTCGTATCCAGGCCTAATGCGCTTGATTCTAAATGACAACCCGATACGAACAATCGCGCGCGATGCATTCGCTCCACTCGGCCACCTAACCAACCTCGAGCTGAGTCACTGCCAGCTGGAGTTGATTGAGAGCGGAGCCTTCGCAGGTTTGCACTCGCTCGAATGGCTGCGCCTCGATGGTAACATTCTTGAGCGGGTGCCAGAAGGTACCCTGCCCCTCGGTGGGAACCTTCACGGCCTGAGTCTACATAACAATACCTGGTTCTGTGATTGCCGGCTTCGACCTTTACACGTATGGCTCAAGGAATCACTGGCCAACGTGCCCCAGGAGACGGAACCCATTTGCCATTCGCCCGGACGACTTCATGGTCGACAAATTAAATCGGTCAAGTTCGGGGAGCTGGCGTGTCTTCCGCAAATAACACTGAAGGAGCATCTCGAGGCTTACGAAGCGAGCAATCTCAGCATTCACTGTAACGTAGCAGCGATACCTGCCGCCCGCATCACTTGGCTCTTCAACGGGGAACCTTGCGAGCCGCGTATCGAGAATTACTCGCTTCCAGGCTCTGCGACATCTTCTACTACGTCTTTTCAGAGGTGTGTATGAATAATATTGATCATTCGTCATGCACCTCAGTCTATCTTTCACAAGATACGTTTTCATTTTCCATCTAAAGACATTTTATGGGATTTAAGGATGTTCGTCTTTTACGATGTTTCCCAGGTACGTCCATCGGCAGCGTGGGATCGAGAATGCGACGAGCACTCTTCTCGTACAAACCCTCGAACCAACCGACGAGGGGACGTACAGTTGCGTGGCCGACAATGCTGCAGGCATCGTTGAAGCGAATCTCTCGTTGCGCGTACTTCTGCGCGAGAAGGTGACGATCGAGCCGCCTCTCGATCAACCGAGCACCGGGTACGTCGCGGCGGTCGCTGCGGGTGCTCTCGTAGGAACCCTACTGGCTCTTGGCTGTATCGTTGGAGGTGTTTTTCTTTGCACTAAGCGACGTCGAGATTGCAAGAGAAATGCCAGTAAGCCTCTCGTTTCTCAAAGCAAGGTCATCGCGCCTATTGTGAAGGAAAGAAAAAAGAGTATGAATTTATTTGATCAGCGCAATCATCTACATCAGCAACATCAGGTAGAGCAAAAAGAGCATCATCATCATTATCATCATCATCATCATCATCAACAACAACAACAGCAGCAGCAGCAGCAGCAGCAGCAGCAGCAGCAGCGGCAGCAGCAACAACAAGAAGAAGAGCACCAACAGGATCAACAGCATCAAGTTAATACGACGGAGAGATCGCGCAAACCAATGAACAATCAGACGTTACACGTGGCATATCCGAGGGTCAACCTGCTCGATTCAAGACGGGACTCATTTGAAGCAACATACGGGGATGTATCTGCATCCAAGTACTCGACGGAGCCCGACCTGATAAACGAGGTGACGGAGTCGAACGACGGCGGGTACGAGGCAGCCGCATATCGGCAGCAGCTTGCCGACGCTTGTTCCGTTCTTGACGGTTACGAGTCGGCACGCTCAACACCGCCATTCACAGTACAGCCTGAGTTACGTTCCAGTCATTTGCAGCACTTGCACCCCCATCCTCATCTTCGTCCACATCCACATATGAGCTGTCTCGACCAAGATGGCTATCCTTTGAATTTCGGCCTGCCAAAGGTCCCGCCGTTCAACAACGTCAGTACACTGCCTCGACCACGACAGCGTACATCCCTCGAAGGAATGGCGGCTGTCCCAGTTGATCGCTATTGCCGCGAGGCTGAGTTTCTCGCTAGGTCGCCACCATACGCAGTTTGCGTGCCGCGCCCGGACGCTAGATACACCGCCGAGGGTTATCCCTATTCGGCGACACATCCAGTTCAGTATCCTCGACAAGGTCTGAAGTTTCATCATCACCATCACCATCAACAGCATCACAATAATTATACCTATCAGCAACATCAGTTTCGATATCAAGAATCATCTCTGAAACTCCAAGTTGCCCCGGTAAATACGAGCAGCACGACGAACACAAAGATCACTATGGCTACCCCTGAACCCTCGGCGTTCATACCATCGCCTCCAGCAGCTTATCGTGGAGAATCAAGTCCTGCATCACCACGTTCCTTTCTCGACAAAAGCGGAAACTCTAGCGTCACCGAGGCAGCCCCGATAACAATGACCACTGCGTCTGCTTCTGGATCAGCATCTGGGACTTCAACATTGACATCCGTGTCGACAATCGGTCCCGTAGTTAGTGCAGCTCTAAGACTTAACGGAGACGTCGTTGCTGCGGAGCATACCGAAAGCCCTGACGAGGGATACGTCGGAGACGCAATGGACGTCTGATGATTGTACGTAGCGTCCGCGCGCATCCAAGCGTAACGACTCCTTCCTTCCTCCTCCGTATGACTTTTTGACTTTTCCATCAAGAGTCATCGAATCGAGTATTCGAAGGACCTCATTGGACATGGTCGTGGTATGTTGCGACATCGCTCGCGTTTGGCCTAGCGTGTAATAATTATTTATGGATACAATTCGCGACACTTGTATCAAGTTGAATCGTGCATTGCGTAAGGTGCAATAGTGATTTAATACTTTGAGCCCTTATTGATACGAAGGTACTGAGCGATATAAGCGGTGAGTAAAATCGCGACAAGTGTGTTTGCTTAGCGCTCTTTCTGCACACCATAGATAGTTTGCGTTTTCGTGGTGGTGTACACGCTAACCCATGACTTTACGAGTCGGTGGATCGCTCCTTTTTAAACACGTGGACTCGAAAAAAAGGTACAGCGAAAATGGAAATGTCAGTCTTTTTCGATTCCATTAATTGGGATAGCACATAAGCCTCAGACATGTAAAATGGGACATTCGATATTGTAAAGAGTCACGAATAGTCACGTATACCATACAGATGTAGTGTAATGGTCCTAAGATTACGAGGATACTCTTTTTTTAAGGATTTCGATATAGTGAGAATGTGTTGTTCCATTGTATCGAGTAGTTATACAAAAAATATATTGTTAGAAGCCACAATTCTGAATATTTTTCATCATAGCGGTCTCGATTTTTGTCTACGTTGTATTCGTTGATTCGTTGAAGTTTCTCTATCTTTCACTATAGATTTTCTAATCTAATTTAATATTTAATATAATATATGTTATAGCAAAGCCCGAATCGCCCCATTATAATTAATTGTCTTGCGACCGTGAATTGAAAAATTACGTCACAATCCATACGGTGAGTAGGTAAGTTTTACATGGGAAATATACATTGTCGTTTAAATGAAGCTCTAACATGTTCTAAACTCATGTAAAGAAGGACTGAGAAACATTATAGTTCGGCGGCGATAATACAGATTGCGTCATTTCCTTATTTGCATGTGCGCTCGTTTGTGTACCTCGGCATTTTTGCTTGTTCGTCACTTTGACAATCTGTTAGTTACATTGTATGTACACTGTCTCCCTTTTTCCATAGGTATTGTGTATCGTTCATCAAAATCATGAACTCGGCACATGGCAGCGACACGCAGTTGGTACTCTGTACAGTAGTTTTATCGTATTATCGTATTATCGAAAGTTGCCGTGATCATTGGGAGCGATACGATACGACGATCGCGTTAAATAATAGTGGGCTGCTTGCTATAGGTAGATGCTGTTTGTTTTTTTCTTTTTTGTTAATTCTGTTGTTTGACGTTGTCTAGAGTGCCGAGTTCGAACGAAGCGTATAAATATGCCATCGATTCCCGATAGCAGAGAGTCAGCAGAGGTCTCTTCGGACTTGAGGTGACAATCGAAGCTCATCAAAGTACTAAATAACGGAGAGGCAGGTTAGCGTGACATTTGCTTCGAATCAGCGAATGTCTTTGGATACGAGAGCGAAGGGAGTACGCGGTGGCAGGAGGCTGTGCAGACCAACGATACAAGTAAAGACAAAGATAGGGAGCTGGCGACGAACCAGAGCTGCAGCTGCGTTATCAGCAGCAGCAGCAGCAGCAGCGGTGTCGGGGGGTGGTGCCCAGCAGAGGGCGGGAAAGAAGAAACACGCAACCAGAGAAACGAAACGATTTGCTCGAAATTTCTCAAAGTTCCTCGTGCAGTACTGCAACAGAAGCAGCCTGCATGGTTTGCGATACATCGTGGATCCTCAGTTGCATCGGTTCGAGCGTTTCGTTTGGTTGGTGTTATTTGTCCTTTCGTCATATTACGCAACTCACGTAATCTGTATGCTGGCCGCACGATTCGAGGTGCGCCATCCCACAGAATGGACGACGTCCAAACGTAGGATAGTCGAAGATAGTAGTAGTCGTTGGACGACTGATATTGATATTTAACGTTAGGCCGCTCCAACTTCGACGGTGATCGAATCCGCGACGCACAGGATCTCGGCGGTACCCTTTCCGAGCGTAACGATATGTCCGAACGATCGAGTCGATTGGAGAAAGGTTCTGGATCTCGAGACAACGATCTTTGGCGGCAATGGGATGATCAACGATAACAGTAGCGAGACTGCCACTGTCGAACGCGAGAGTTATCTCCTGGTTCTCGCAGTCTTCTCGAACTTGACCTTTGGAGACTTTCATCAACTGAATGTTACCCGCAACTTAACCTTTGGCGTTCTATCCGGTATTTCGCTCTAATAGAATATGTTGGATACTTATTATTATTATTCGTTAGATATCGTCAGGTTATCGTCAGGTACGCATCAGGTAATCTGTAATCTTGTATAATATAATTACATCTAAATTGCTCAAGTGCATTCGACTGTAAGTGAATAACTTTGTAATATTTTTGGAGACTCGTGTTGTACACGCATACACTTGCAGAACGCAGCATCACCGCGATCCTCGAAGCGGTCGTTCCCAGTTGCGAAGATTTGTTTTCAAATTGTTGGTGGAGGTACGGAGACCGAAATTGTTGCGAGCTGTTAAGGCTGCAAAGAACCGAGTACGGATTTTGTTACTCGTTCAATTCTAAAACGTCAGAATATCTGGAAGACCAGAATGAGCCCCCACTCGTTGCGACGGATTACGGCGAATGGACTGGACTCAGAGTGACCATTCGTCCGAAAGTGATTCAGCCACCACCGGATTTTTGTAATTCTGTGGCGTTATACGTTTGACATTTAATATAGTGAAATTCACGGGGAATAACGCGCGACTAATTTATTTTTCTTTTGATTCCTTCACAGATAGCCCATACGGAATAATAACAGGCGTTACTCATCCGGGTGCGTGGCCAAGGACTGGCCTTCTCGTTACGACAGGCCATTCTCTTCAAGTCCAGGTGCAGTGTACCTCTGGCTATGCCACCGAAAGGGTTTTGCAATTGGACGCCGATAAGATACCTTGCAAGTATATTGAGAATAAGGCTTATTATCAGGAGAGCTGTTACGCGGACTGCAGACGCGAGCACGTGATAAAGTATTGCGGCTGCAATCCGTCCTTCTTCTTTCCATCCGGCGTGGCTCGTGATTGCACTTTCGACGATATCGATTGCCTCGTCCAGTGGAACGGTACTAATCTTTATTTTACTTGATCATGCGCGTCCGCGTATATTAGAGCGCAGTATAACTCGTTAAGGATCAACACTTTTGCCATTTATAGTTTCTTATATTTTTCAGACGTATTCAATAATTTTAATGAAATCGAAGGTGGAGATTTCAATGAGAATTCCTCAATGAGCTGTGACTGCCCACCCGAGTGCGAATATTACATGTACACCATGCGGATTGCTAGTACGCCGGTAGCCGAAGAGGATGAAATTACGATGGATATATTTTTTGAGGGATCTACCACCGTGCGTTATAAAACTGACGTCATTTACACGAATCTCGATTTGTTAGGTGGGTCCGACGGTTCTGTGAGTCGCACGTAAAATTAACCGACGCTTAATATCTGCTAACGACGTTTTAACGACGATCGGTAATACCCGTGCAAAGGTCTCCGACGTATTATTAATTATTGACGAAAACATTGTATTATGCTTTCAGTGTCTTTTGGCGGAATCATAGGGCTTTTCTTGGGTGGATCCTTGCTGAGTGCAGCTGAGTTAATGTATGCGTTTAGTATAGGCGTGATATCCTATGCGAGGCAACATTTTTTTAAGATGCAACCAGGAAAAGTCGAGGATTCTGAATTCGAAGAACTCGAAGATATGAGTTACAATACTCATCAAGAGTACGAAGATGTTCGTGGTCACCTGTTATTTAGCAGGCAACCTTTAATCGTAGGATCCAAAGCAATTTCTGTATTTACCCTGTCGGATAATTTATTTCCACCGCGAGAGTTTATAGGAGGATACGCTCATTCTACCAGAATGCGACGGCTTTTGTCTCTAAGTTTACATTGTCTTTGCCGACGACCAGGATGTACTTGCACACGATTTGTCAAACGTAACGATTAAAATGATTGATATATATATATATTGTATATCATATATACACAGAGCCTTATTCCCGATAACTCTTCTATCTCCTTCGAGTCGTCCCTTTAAACCAAATCGAGAGCGTTCCTTAGCGAATCGGTACATAATCTTTGGAGATCCTCCACGGCCGCTTCCCCAGGGCATCGGGCGACAGCTGGGCACCACATCCTTAACTCGGGCAGGAGGTTCCTCTCCTGCCCTTAACCATATCAAAACTTCCTCCGCCCGCTCTACAGCCCTTTGCCCATCTCCAGCGGGGCGCCGGTATCTCACCGGGGCTTCTGCCGGTCCGTGGAGACGTCTCCGTCGTGTCGTCTCCTCTGCCGGGCAACTCGGTACGTCGAGACTATCTCCCCACGGCAGATTCAAGCACCTCGACCTCAACTAAACACTGACACAATCTTACGAGAGCCTTGACATAACTGTACGAATCAACCCGAGAGCGTAGCTTCTGAGCAGGGTGGCGACCCGAAGGGAACCAGAAATCGAGAACCTTATCTGTATCGGTAACCGGAGCCGCCTTGGGACCGTGATTCGAAAAATCACGTCACAACACATATGTATATATTGTAACGTTCCACTCTTATACCCTTCTATCCTCTATCCTTTTTCCTTCCTAATCATCCTTTCTCGATGATGGATACATCAAGAGCCCCACATAAGAGTGCATAGCGCACCATGGATGTGCATAATAGTATCTGAGAGAACTCACATTCTAGAATTCCTCAAAACTCCAATCGACCTCTCACAGCGACACAGATACAGGAAGGGGAAAATAGGGCTGTTCAATTCCTGATATTGCAACCGTCTTGGAGATACAGCATTTCGAAGGTGTAATTTCGAGTATTTTCAAAATTCAAGAACAGGAATTTTTTGAAAGTAATGTCGTATACTGTATCATTATTGCATTTGTCGAGTAAATTATCTTGTAACACTTATACACGTTGATATTCTTTTACCCCCGGCGAATATCCCAGAGTACGAATGAGTTCTGTCTCTCTCTTACCCTTCTATCTTCTAACTGCATCCTTCTCCTACTCCTCCACAATTATACTATGATAACCCTTTTCAACTATGCTCCACTTTACCTACCATTATTCCCATTCCATCTCTACCATATTACCCGTATCCTGACTTCGCTTTTCCTTTATTAATTCTACCTTCTAAAATACAATGATTTCGGATGCAATTTCAAAATCGTATCTTCGAAACTTCAATGGATCAATTCTTAATAAAGAATTCGCATAAGTTTAAAATTTCGCCCAAAAGAGGGCAACAAGCTCCTGGGCATGGTAAGTGGCGCCATTTCTGATTAAACCAGTGAAATTTTTCTGATAAAATAATTTCGAGTATAACATGAAAATAAGCTTTATCTCGGAAAGGGCTAGCGGCTTAGGGCTTTTTGCTTGAGAAATAAAAAACCAAAAACAAACTGCAAGCACAAAAAAGTACAGAGATTTTTTGAAAGAGGCCCTATCGCAATTTGATCAGTGCCAGCCTCTTCTATGGACCATCCTGAGTTTCTGCGTCAAGAGATATTAAAAAATTTCAACGAGAAAGCCATAGATCCAACCGTTTCGAGATACAGCCCGCCGAAGGTGAAATTTCGAAGACCGGATATTCCTTTTACGTGGCCCCATGGCAATTCGATCTGTGCCAGCCTCTTATATGGACCATTCTGAGTCTCAGCACTACGGGATCTTTAAAAATTACAACGAGAAAGCCATAGATCCAACCATTTGCGCGAAACAGCCCGCCGAAGGTGAAATTTCGAAGACCGGATATTCCTTGTACGTGGCCCTATGGATATTCGATCTGTGCCAGCCTCTTCTATGGACCATTCTGAGTTTCTGCATTGAGAGATCTTTAAAAATTTCAACGAGAAAGCCATAGATCCAACCGTTTGCGCGATACAGCCCGCCGATGGTAAAATTTCGAAGACCGGATATTCCTTGTACGTGGCCCTATGGATATTCGATCTGTGCCAGCCTCTTCTATGGACCATTCTGAGTTTCTGCATTGAGAGATCTTTAAAAATTTCAACGAGAAAGCCATAGATCCAACCGTTTGCGCGATACAGCCCGCCGATGGTAAAATTTCGAATACCGGATATTCCCTGTACGTGGCCCTAAATTTGATTTTTGACATTTTTCTTATATAATTAATAAATTTGGAGTACTCACCGGAGCTGGTGCAGCTAATCCGAGAAGGCCGATAATCGTATCCAGAGGACACTCGGGTGGGCACTACACTAGGTCACAGCACTACACCTCCGGAACACGCACGAGAAATCCACAGAATTTCCTGGATATCGCGAGAGAAACGCGAGAGCTACACGAGCGAGAACTTTCTATATCGTAGCGAAACACTCTTCCATCTTCCTCGAGTCGTCCCTTTAAACCAACTTGAGAGCGATTCTTAGCGAATCGGTACGTAACACTTTTGGGGATCCTCCACGGCCACTTCCCCAGGGCATCGGGCG
>NW_014334296.1:1490-2555 GCF_000341935.2 Cephus cinctus | reverse complement strand
TTTGAAAATTTCAAGGAAAAAGTCGTAGATCCAACCGCTTCCGAGATACAGCCTTCCGAAGGTGAAATTTCGAGCAGTTTCAGAATCGAAGAACGAGGATTCCGCGAGCGTGGCCCTGTCGTAATTTAAAAATCATACGCTAGATTAATTAATTATTTCTCATGATATAATGTTTGTGACTTAAGGCTATGCTATGCTGTCCTTCTCTTGGGCAGGAGCGGAATCTGGAATAAGGGAACCCCGCGCAGTAAAATGTATGTCTCATGATGAACTTTATTTATATATTTTATAGGTTTAAGAATTGATTTAATCTTATGTTAACCATAAAATTTAAGGTTACATTTCTACTGTACTTACTTGTGAAAGTTTATCGTACTTGGGTTAAAGTATACGTCTCGCGATAGCCCACACATAACACAATGAATCACCATTTTTTACTATTGAATTTTTATAAATGCAACTACTAAAAATGATAGAAAAGGATAGAACGATCCTCTCTCGACTTGCTCTCTCTTTCTATTCCCGGTTCTACTTTCTGCGTCAACAGTGAACAGTCCAGTACTATATGTCGATGAGGATGGGATCATACGCAGTAAAGTGACGCGTCGTAGGAAATTTCAGTAAATCGCGAGTGAGTTTTGAAAAATATGGTGTAAATTCACGTTTTAATTATTTATTCCGTTAAAAGTGAACGTGTGATCCAGTTTTGATGTGGTGAAGAAGGGGTGAGTTGAAATAATCATAGATTTATGGCAGGGGGACATGGGAAGGGTTCTTTTGTGGGCCTGTTGCGTAGAGTTATCTAATTTAAATAGAGTTGTCTAATTTAAATTGATGTTGCTTGCAGAAACTTCGTAATGGTGTTCGAGCTTGCAATGATTTGGGATGCCCTTCCGGGGCTAATATGACGGTTCAAGTTTCCGAAAAATTCTGACCAGAGAAGGACGGCATGGTCACCAAAAATTGGCGATGATATATTAAAAAATACTGCATCAGAAAAGCACACAGGTATGACAGAAATATTTATTATAACCTCACTCGATTCATTGGCTCTCTTTATTCGAT
>NW_014334296.1:0-424 GCF_000341935.2 Cephus cinctus | reverse complement strand
TGGGATGCCCTTCCGGGGCTAATATGACGATTCAAGTTTCCGAAAAATTCTGACCAGAGAAGGACGGCATGGTCATCAAAAATTGGCGATGATATATTAAAAAATACTGCATCAGAAAAGTACACAGGTATGTCAGAAATATTTATTATAACCTCACTCGATTCATTGGCTCTCTTTATTCGATGCTTTGAGCTATACGAACCATTCCTTTGTCACGCATTTCGTTTATGAAACTTGGCGTGATTACATAAGTTACCTGGTTTTTTTTTAATATTCGCACAATTATGTTCATTGCCATTATAAGACCCTCTCCGTCTGCAGAACTTTGCTTTCAAGAACTTTTTCACAAAACATGCATTCTCCAAATATTATTTTATTTTAAAATGACTTATATTCTGTTGTGTTACAATACGGTATGAGTAAT
>NW_014334295.1:971-1172 GCF_000341935.2 Cephus cinctus | reverse complement strand
GACGTTAGACTCATTACTAAGTGGGATGGGAGGTATGGAGCGAAAGCTCCCATAACAAAACCAAATTTTCATAGCTGCACCGTCTTTGAGAAGAATATGGTTATAATCGAATTGAATCGTACCAGAATTAAATTCAATAAACCTATATACGTAGGATTTTCAATTCTGGACATCTCTAAAACATATATTTATGATTTTCAC
>NW_014334295.1:0-707 GCF_000341935.2 Cephus cinctus | reverse complement strand
GATAGCTTGATATACCACTTTAATGTTCCCAACGTATACGAATTAATTAAGCGCGATGTACACAGATTCGACACTTCAGACTATCCGTCGGATAATGTATACGGTATACCATTAGTCAATAAGAAAGTTCTAGGTCTGATGAAGGATGAAAATAATGGTAAAATCATGACGGAGTTCGTAGGACTGCGAGCGAAATTGTATAGTTTTCGAATTTTAGGTGAAACTAGGGATAAGAAGCGTGAGAAAGGAATCAAAGGATCTACATTAAAGACCATAACCTTCGATGATTATCTATAGTGTCTCGAGTGTTGAAAAAATTTGATTAAACCTCAAAATTTGATTCAAAGCAAAAAGCATGAGGTTTATACTGTTGAGCAAAAGAAAACAGCATTAAGTTGGAATGATGACAAGAGAGTGATTGTTGCTCATACGACGGATACCCTCCCAAGGGGTTATAAAATATGTTAAAATATGTAACCGTGTGCAAGGAAAAAATGATTTTTCATCATAACCTCAACGCGTACCAATCATCTGGATGGCATCATCCAAGTGTTTATTGTCCTGAGTGCAATATATACAATGGTCAAGTGGACCGTTCGCTCGCGTGTGCATTTGGATCCTAGTTTTTTTCTAGGAACTACAAGTGGGGGTAAGCTGGAGCGATCAAGAGACTCGGTCGAGTCTCGCGCCAAGTACAGGCAACCGGC
>NW_014334294.1:226325-251609 GCF_000341935.2 Cephus cinctus | reverse complement strand
TTGGAACCAGCAACGAGGTAGCGAAGCACTTCTGCCCGCCAAGCTAGGCATTCGTGTTCACGTTTAGCTCGGCTACGACGGATTCGCATTGTCGACGGAGGCGATGATCACAAAATCCCACCACCAGAATCACCGCTACAATTTAGTGCCATGATTTTGGTATCGCCTGAAACCGTAGCGTTGTGCATCACCTTACTCATCTCTGGCATTAGTAGCCAAAACTATCGAAAATGCTTCTCCCTAAAATACATGTCTAGAGTTGATGATTCCGCCAAAGGGCGTGGAAGTAGAATTCACTAAACTATGTCTAACAATTGCATTTTCGAGGAGAGTATTTGTATTAATTCTGATAACTTCTCACCAGATGTTAAGCATCTGGGATAATTCCGGAAAATTCCGCTAGGGCCGGAAGCGTAAAACAGCTAAGGCTGCTATCAAAAACAGTCCAAATCCCAAAGATCCGAGGACTCAATAATCTATAAACGAGAAGCACGTACGTTACACCATTTCGCCGCAAACCGCGAACGACCATCTTCGTTGATACACTCTGTAATAAATGTAGCAATATAAATAAAAAATTGAGTCAAATTAACAGGTGAAAGTTATACTTACTCATCAACTACATTTATTCAAATAAAACGATATATTTGATAATTCTTATTTATTTCTAATAGAATTTATGTGGCATCTTATAAATATGCTTAATTCTCTTAAAATGCTAACCTATCGTATACTTCCTATTTTCATATAACAAGAAATTTGAAGAACTGCCACGCATAATGTACGTCAGCATTTACATTTTAATATCAGATCATTCCGAAGGAATAGACAAATCTGTATTCACCTTAAGTACATCATCTACGTACGATAAAATTTGTAAGAATTCATAATATGAATTATAAGAGAACGCCAAAATAAATAATACATCAACATAGAATTAATAGAAATTTGCCTTATACAAAAACAGTACTTGGAAAACTAAATTCCAACTGAATAGTTAATCAGGAGTGGTATTAATGAATCGATGCAATAAAGAGGAATGTATTAAATATTATTTATTTAGTATCATAGTCATCAGTCAGTGTCGCGTAGCATAGCAGACTGGCAATTAAAATATTGTTTGGTAATACAAAATTCTCATATGCTACATGTATACTCGTAATACTAATTTGATGTATGTACATTAGCAAATGTATATCAACGTTGCACTTTATGCTAAACTCACATGAACGTCGAATTTCGCTCTTGTACGGACAGTGCATCATTAAAGTTTCGCGCTAAGGTTGGCCAGGAGAATTAGAGAGCATGTGCCACAAGACCACTTTGCTGCTGTTATTATTATTGCTGTTAATCAACATATCCACGAATCCATTTTCGAATTATCCAGACAAAGATATATACATTCCGCCAAAAGTTTTATTCGAACTTCCCCAACACGTCGGAATAACCCTTACCTATAATACTGATCCACCTAGCATTTATAGTACCTCTACTTTTCACATTATCAACAGGGATCAACTGCCTGATCATTCTCTTCCTAAAATGTTAGGGAGAAGTTCGTTCGATATCGCCGATCAATAATAATCCATTAAAGGACACAAAAAACGCTCCCTTGTCGTTGCCAAATGCTAATACTCGTTCGTTAATTATATCCCTATAAATATAGAATACAAAAGAGAAAGGAAAAAAGAAGCAATATGTAAAATCAGTGATTCTCGTTTCCTATCGATTAACGAGGAACAGGAAACGGACGTGCGCGGCCACAGGACGGCAGCAATTAATATTACCAGGTCGCTGGTACTGGTCTCGACTCTCTCTCGTCCAGATGCACGATGCTCCCTACGATCTTCGTCGAATCCATTTATGCAAGAAAAATCCCATCGGTTCATGACAGGTGGAATAAAGAAGACGTCGATGGCGACGTCGATGGCAACGGCTGTACCGGATGCTGCTCTCCGGTTCTCAAGGTCCACTTGTAACACTTTTGGCTTGGAGATAGCACTTAGCGGCACTTGTTGCAGGTACGTGTGCACAGGTACACAATAGATGATGCTAGCTCAGTTAAGTCGGCCCGAGTATGGTCTCTCTGGGATTCGGGGAGGAATATTGGGTACAGGACGCCTACAACATAGATACAATATAAATAATAATAGCTACTTAAGATGGATTATCGAAAGTTAGTCTTTGTACAATATAAAACCAAAAAACAAGCAGTGTAACGAGTGATTTGACAAATAAAATTATTTTCGTCCAAATAACGCCACACGGATTTTCATTAATTTAGGTCGGGTTGCCCGCAAGAAGGAGACACCATGGAGTTAAGGACATTTGCAAAACATGCACAAACCAGCGACAATCCGTGCATCGGAGGACGAACAGAGATGAGAGGGGAAAACAAAAAACTTAAAGGACTTCTCCAGAGAACCAAACTCAACGATAGGAATAATCTGTACTAGCTAACTAGCATGCCTAATCAATTTCTCTCAGAGATTGACTGACCTCCTTCGTCGCTCTCTTGGAAGTCCCTTAACCTCTTTACTATGTATTCCTCATTACAGGGACGTAGTACATTGGCGCATTCACAATGAGGAATGTGGAGCAGTGTTAAGGATTAATTATAAGACACAAACAGAAGAGACGCAGCCGAATTATTAATAAATACATTCGGATGCGTATCCGCTGTTCATAATGCACGCTCGTTAGTTATATCTTACTCGTTTAATATTCTATAACATATTATTACCTATATACACATTTATATTGCGATAATCGGTGTTTGTGTATGTGTCAATCTGTCATGTGTACCTCCTCCTCGCACGTATGGATATTCTTACATTGATATCCACGAGATAATCGGCAGGACGGAATCTGCTCCACGTGTGGAAATTTCATAAAGATTCATCGCCTCGAGAGAGGCTCTTTATCGTAGAAATTCCGGATTATCGATATCAGCCTCGATAACCTACAAACGTGGCTCAGATCACCCTGACGAATGTCCCCAGAGAGATTTCCATCGTATATTCTAGCTTGAACGACTCTACGTAGCGTTCACTCTAAAAGTTATCGCACTTTGCAAATATTCAACTCGGTACAACAATACTTGGCCAACGTGTTACGCCGCGGTAAGCATCGATAACTAGCTTTTTTTTTTTTATTACGTAAGGCTTTAGGATGAAAGCATATAACGCGTTCCTGCACTGAGTCCAGACTGTGAGATCGCAGGGACGTTTCGGTAACAGATGGAAAAATTTAGTCGATGCGTTTACATGTAATCGCGATTCAACCGAAATACTTACACTGTACACGGCTCTGACGGGCACACGAGTAGCAAATACAGGCAGAATATTAGGATCTTAGGCTCGAAGAGGAATGTCAGAGTGGACGTAGATATGAAGTGAAAAGTCAAGGAAGAACGAGCACGACGATTAGGGGAATGCAAAATGATCACGAGTTCAAAGTTGAATATCCACAAATGAATTTAACTTCCTTTCGGGGACTGAATTTTTCCCTTTTGCCGCACAAAACTACGTCCTACTATACGACCTACCTACGTAGACGATTAAATATCTCTGCCCTTCTCACGCGATTCTACAATATATGCCAACGTTACTTTTTCTTCTTCTTTAATTCACCCCAAAATTTTCAATTATTCAAGCAATCCGATATACAATTACGGTGCATCAACATTGGCGCGACTAAAACTTCAATTTGCTCAAACCTTCATCTGCATCTTGTGCCCTGATAAAACACGTGTCTCAACTGTCACTGGATAATTAATCATCCCCAATCCCTTTGCGCCTTGTCAAAATTTCTCAACTTGATAATAAATTTAACAGCTAAGCCCTTATGCGGAATGTTAACGAACGACGTTTCTCTCTTTGAGAAAAAAAGATATTTTTCGATTATAATTGACTTACAAATACTGAATGACCGACAACGAAATCGCCACAACGCGGGACGCGGTTTAGAATATTTTTTATTTTTAGTATAGTTCAATCCTACCACCGTGTCTTTTCGTTGTTCGATCTTCCCTCTCGTCTCCCGGTCGCCATGCTGTACTTTCCCTATGAAACGTTTTCCTACTCTCCTACAGACCCGAGAGAACGAACGAGCGAATAAATAATAAATTCTTACGAGCTCTTTCTTTTCCTTTCTTTTCAACAACTTGATATGCCTTAAGAAACAATATTCTTGTCGATAATTGGCGGCTTTTCGTAAGAAGCAATGCTTACTCTGTAATAGTTATCGATCTCGCTAAGATTCCTGACTAGTGGCGCCACTTTTGTCCACCTAACGCAACGGTGACTCATTTGCGCACTACGAATTCTTCTAGCTACGTCATGATTTTACCACGCGAGTCCAATCATCGTTAATGTGGCAAGATTGCTCGGCATTACTAAAAAAAAAAAAACGATATACACCTTACACTGTACAATTATCATACGAATAATTTTACTTCTGGCTGTACGTAGCAGCTCTCAAGGTATAACGTACAGGACTCACGTCGCTTTAATTAATTACAGAGTTATACCAGACGTCAATAAGGAGACTTAAGACAAGAAAGAGTAGGACTGTGACAAATATGCATTTTTTCTTTTTCGCACAATTCAAAAGATTCAAACTGGAAACCCTTCGATTACTGGACGTAGTTAAAAATAATTTCCAATTAGCATTGCGATTAACGATTTCAAAAGTACCCGCGTCGCGATGCCCGACCATCTTCGACTTACACGGTTCATAACGAGGACGCAGGAAGGAAGCAGTGAAAAGACAAAAATTATCATATTTTCTATACCTCCTGGAAAATTGTGAACGTCACACGGTATATACATATACCGGGTAGTCACGCAGGTATTCGAGGGACTCTGGAAACGATGATTATTTACTCTTAATATTCGTTAGTGTCGTTAGTAGCGCTATTAGATACAGATCAAAATATTCGCGAATCCGGGATTTTCATGCAAAATCCACGAAGCGTCTACGCTATTATATCACATCCTATGTCTGAGCATATCTCTTTTTTTTTTTATTACTTTTTCTTTCAATTAATCATCTCATACGTATTTTTTATTTAACGTACACAATATAGTATAAGGGAAACTTTACACAGCACGAACAATGATTGCGATTCAAAGTACTGAAATTCCGTATCGCTGTTTCCGCTCTGTTTTCCTCTTTATTTTTCTTACTTTTTATACTCGTGCTTTGCCTTAGTCACTGATAGACTCTGCTTTACGGCTAAAATCGTTAACGCTCAATAAGCAATAATGATCTTTTATACAACTCGCTGCTAATCAAAGTCCAATTTTCATCCAACAGCATGACATTGTTCGAACTTACATAGACATACGTGAGGTACGATTCTTATTTTCTCTTTACATTCCTCGTATATTTTTCTCTCGCATAACAGAGATCTTACTATTCTCGATTATATGTGTTTATATATATTATTTATCTATATGAGAACATTTCCTATATTATCGGAATGTCGATTCGACACGAAATTACGCGAGAACTTCTGTCAGACTTTTTGGGACTGCAGCTCTTTACATCCACGTCCCACGTTCTAATCCTTAGTCTATGGGCGAATAGCTCAAAGAATCCGTCATCGATTGCAATGTTATTTCTCTCGGTGATTCAGACATCAGTGAAACTCTGATTTATCAATAGACAGACTGATCGTACAATGATTCAGAAAATCGATCGCCAAGATAAAGCAAAATAAAAAAAATCATATAAATCATCCTTACACAAGCCACACGAACCGTTTCCCCGATCTATCCAAAGCACGTGCCTGTGCGACTCTTTGTTAATGAAAAAAAAAAACCCATAAAATTTAAAAGGTTTTCTCTAATAAAAAAAAAAAAAAAAAACGAACCATGCACATAAGAAATAACTGTTAAACAGAGAGAGAAATAAAGAAAAAGAAAAGATCGGTTAAATTTATCCAGAAAGTCTACCGTCTACTAGAGTTAAGTAACAAGAATTATCCATTGCAATCAATAGGGATTTCAAAAGTCGAAGATGAAGCGCTACGTTATTTTTCAACATTTTCACAATTATTTACTTGATCCTGAATGCATCCATGAGCTCGTTCACAGCGGCATTAGCAGCAGCCTGTGTAGCAGCCTGCGTCACCCTCTGCTGTAGACCACCCCCGCGACTAAACACATATCACGAAGACTCACGGTCAGCTTCGACTGACAGACTTCCAAACCGTATAAAGCCTCCTAATTAAAGGCAAAACTTCCTTATCCGAATGAGACGCACCGATATTATACAAGGCAGCACCGCCACCAGAGTCATGCATTGGTTTTTCGTTTCGGAAAAAAAAAGAAAGAAAATAATAATAATATCCTATCGGTGCATCTTCTTCGGTCCTTATAATATATTGCATAATTAATTGTGACTAGTGTCTCGTGTGATTATACCGTGTAATTATTATAAATTTCATGCAGGCACCGACATGTCTCATTTTCGATAATACGACCGACCAACAATGAGTTAGAGACGCACGAATCACGCAAATGTACCATGAGATACCATGAGAGGAATGCAGGAAGGAAGGTTTCGCTTTAAAAGGAACAAAGCCAGCACACCATATTCGATATCTCTCGAGTAAGTTATGTCAGTTTTTTAAATTTAATCCTTTAACCGGGGATCAATGTCATGCTGTTAGTGAGGACCTTGAACAGCCAACAAAGGAGAACAAAGCCAAAAACTTGTTCGCCGAACATTTTACTCGTGTCCATGTCCAGTATTATATACAGGCATCATGTACAATTAAGAGTATACAGGTAACAGGTCATCGAACAGACTGATGTAGAATGAAGAGGCGAGTCGATCCTATCCGTTATTTCATTATATAATGGAGAAAGAAGAACTCGCAACTGTTAGTCAAATAATTGGACTATCGACTAGTGCAAACAGTACCGTTAGAATTACTAATAGGGATATGCAGATCTCTGTTTCCTAGTCAAACACGTGTCGTTTAGCCGACGAAAGGATATTAGGTTGTCTTTAACGTGTTTCCTTTGTTTTTAACAATTTCGAAAGCGAACGACACAGGCGAGCGTCAAAACGAATCAAGGCAGGAATGTTCGTTCGTATAGAGAACCGCATAACCCCAATAACATTAGTCTCGTGAGATACTTATCCATATGCAGATAATGAATACAATTTTGTGAGAACACGTTAAGTATTAAATGTTTTATGAGCTATATGCAACAAGTATATATAATTTTATATATATATAAGTGGTGTGTACTCTGGTGTTTGTATATATAATATGTATTTGTGTCCTATCGATTAGTAGCAAATAGGTGTTAGTGCGAAGACTTATTGTCGGCGCCTGCAATAGAAAGTGATGTTAGCACCAAAAGCCCCAAAATGCAACAAGCTAATGTCCAATACAACTTCACGAGAACCCAGTGCTGTTTCATTGAAATAATATAAGCATCCCAGTGGCTGGACACCTAACGTTACATGACCTGTGCCCGAACGTTTACAAGAAACCGTATTTCCATCTCTCTCGCACGCACGCTTTTTCCAGTAACTTGGACGCGTCTGGCCACTGGGACGTTTACCTTATTATACCAAGCACTTCGGCAAGCACGTATCGAGTACGAGAAATGGATGAGAGAGCCACTTGGATTTCAAAAACGCGAATCCCCTCATACTGGGTCCAAAGATAGTTTGATAATCCAAGAGCGAGGACGCACATGATCCTAGAAGTCTATCGTATTAGAAAATAGAATATCTGTACTTACGATGGTATCAGGGGAGGAGGTAGGCCGGGCGTCGAACGCGCTGGTGGCGCTCCACCGGGTCCAGGTCGATTCGGAATCGCTGGAGCAGGTCGTCCACCTCCAGGTACGGGAGGTGGCGCTCGCGAGCTTCCCGTCGGCATTGGCTGTGTTACGCCACGTCTTGGTCCACCAGGAGACGGCGGGGATAATCTGTAACAAGAATTTTCGTTTGTGTGATTGTTCCTATTGATTTTTTTGTTCGATTCGCTATGAAATAATATAATCAATGCATAGTTTGCATGTTTTGATATACCCACGTGATGAGTGTTACTACGATTTCTAAGGAATGCGGTGAGAATAAAGAGAACCACTGAATCTTACCCAAGACTGTAGCGTTCACGAACGAATGTGTGAGTGTGGTAAAAGCGGACAGTAAGAAGATGAACAATAGTAGATTAGTAGAAAAGTAGTGTTGACGAATACATTAATGGATGATTTCGTTTTACCTGGGATTTTCGGCCGACGCCAACCAGTCGTTCTTCACAGGTGGTGGTACAGGCGTCGACACGGTGGCCATAGAAACATCCCCGATGATACGAAGTGCTTCCTTGCATGCATGGTACATGCGCAACATTTCTTCTCGCTTCTGAGCCTCCTCGGGAGACTCTTCCATCATTGAGGCCTACAATTTAGAAATGTACGACAAAATTTAATTCCTGAAGGTGATGCATTACGATAGATTAGTTAGTAGATGCGATGACAGTTTGAAATGGAAGTTAGGAAAAAATGTAACTAACGGAACAGGGTCTTACAGCAAAGGGATAAAAAAAATTCTTCAAAATATGTAACTCATCATCGGATAACTGGGACAGGATACTTGTATTTATAATGGAAGAAAGGAATTTCAATAACTTCATCCATGTATCTTACCTGGTCGCCGCTTGCGTACAGATGTGCCAGTAGCTCGCCATTGATGAAATCTTTCGCATTGTTAATGATCAGATGCATAATGGTCTTTGGAACAAGATCACGAGTAGTTTTGGTGACGATCTTCATGTAGGAATCTACCAAATTCCTGATTGTCTCGACTTGACGCTCCAGTTGAGGATCCATCGATGATTGGCCTTCGTTGCCACCCTAGAGGAAAGATAAATATTTATTAACATACTGTAATTTTCCTCCATAAAGACCAACACTATTTCTTTTAACAAACTACAGTTCCAAAAGGCACTAAAGAAAAAAAAATAATTTCGACGAGTATAGCGTGTGGTGTATTTATTGCATTGGGATGTCGTGCCAAGTTTGGTTAGAACTGTTCGATCTTCGTGTGAGTGTTATGTCACTTTGTTTTGTAAAACAATTACAAAACTCAAACTCCAGAGCTTGAACAACAGTACCAACCTCGTATCCTTCCTTTATCAGTTTTGAATTCAGGAAAGAAATAAAAGTTGAATTACAAAAGTTCTCTCAACATAAATGAGAGCAAATCGATCAATTTTGAGAAAAACGACATGCAGATTCAATTAAATCACAATAAATCGTATCTCAATGTAATACCCAATTTGCGTATTGATTAAAGTACAAGTATAAAACGTTAATATAATTAAATTGTGATTAGATTAAAACCACCACGCCTGTTACGATTCACCAAAAACAAAGAATTTTTAAGTCCGTACACTTTCGCAAACTCACCCGCTGCTTATCCTAAAATAAATTAAATTGTACTGATAGAGACATAACTTCCAATAAGTATTACTTTCATATCTGCGAATATAAATACGAAGAGTGAACCGAATCGACCTTTCATTCTCAAGCCAATTAATAATTACCTCGCCCTCGCCATTGGCCTGTTCTGTCGATTTCTCTGGATAAACACCTGCCCTAAGGAAGGACGCCTTCCACGAATCGACGTCATCCTGCGTCTCGCAACTAAGCTCAAGCTGCTTGTAATCCTTATACACGTTTCTGCCTTCAGGATTGAAGAGAGCAAACAAATGCCGTCGAGACATGAAGCCCTGCTCCAAATCTCGCAACTTCAATCCATCCAACGGCAACATGTACTTCTTCTCACGTTCCTGCGACAGAGCAAAAGCAAAAATATTAGAAGAATGAATATTTACAAGTAAATAGATTGAAATCACGTGAATGATTTAATGAGGTACTAACTTCTTCATCCTTGAACCAGGAGATGCTTTCTGAAGTCAAGACAAACCAGTAGTCCCTGGAGCCACCCTTCATGATACCCAAATTATGTATGCACATATAGCCTTTGCGGATCACTTGATTGCCCAATGTGTGTCTTCCAGCTTTAACCGCGTTCTCTGAGGATTGCTGAGCACTGTAACAGAAACAATATTGTACTATGAAAAGCTGGATGAAGAAGCGCAGTGTGCAGGTACTTCAATACTTAATTATTATCTTAATTGTCACGGAAAGTCATGTATCTGGTATCAACTGTCAACCATCAAGACTAGCAGAAGAAAAGATTCTAGCGCTTCACGTGTAAGAAGATCCAAACACAAGATCAATGGGAGGGAACAAAAACAATACCGAGTCTTCAGCAGAAGCTTCTAATAAAATCAGTAAAAAGCTCCGCTATTCTAGAAAATTAATTTTCTGAATCACTGTCATCTCATGTAATCTCATATTTTTTCTCTTCTTTTTTTTTCATCAATGGGAGGGAACAAAAACAATACCGAGTCTTCAGCAGAAGCTTCTAATAAAATCAGTAAAAAGCTCCGCTATTCTAGAAAATTAATTTTCTGAATCACTGTCATCTCATGTAATCTCATATTTTTTCTCTTCTTTTTTTTTCTTTTTTTTTTTTTTTTTTTTTTAATGCGCTACCATTAAAAGTTGTGTGATCAAAAACGGTCGTAAAATTTCTGATGCGTGATGTAAATTAAAGAGGAAGGAAGAAATTTTAACTAAAGCAAACTAAAAGACGTATACGAGCATGCTGACAAAAAGCTATTTGGACGAGGCTGCGAAGACAAAGTATATAGGGTGGAGCATTTATGATAACCAGGTCATTCTTTTTTTTTTCAGAAACGAAGCCAGATATAAAAAAGTGTTTCAGACAGAAGTTCTAGGGTTTCAAGAGGCACGGAAGACTTCGTTATTAAATTCATTCCTGAATGTAGGCGTATTAAGGTAATTCGAAAGTAAACTTTCATTTCTTCAATGTAAGATTCAATTTTTCTTCCAGAAATCAGAAGAGCATTCAACTTCGAGAAAGGAAAATTGCATCATTCCATTGAAACAAAATTAAAGTTGACCTTCGAATTACTTTAATGCCTGAACTCATTAAGGAATTCAATAACAGAATCTTACGTCCACCTTGAGATCTTACTTCTGTCTGAAACACTTTTATATCTGGCTCAGTTTTCGAAAAAAATCAATGTGTTCACTATAAATGCCCCACTCTGTATTATATACATAATCGCACAGTATCCTGCACACTGATTGTGAGTTTATAAAACAGTAGTAGCTGTATACACGTTGACAGCGTAGAGAAAGAATACTGAAAGTTCATAAATACAGTGTAAACATAAACAGGAATATAAAGCGCTAGGAAGTTAAATAAATAAATATAAAAAAGAGAAATTTTCTGTGCATTAGATGACAGGTGTATGTCCTATCCCTTACAGCATCCAGAAATAAAACTCTGACGTAACTCAACGAAACGCACATAAGAAAAAAAAGAAATCCTTGATGCATTCACATGTCGCAAACATACATGATGTACAAACAACGTTCGAAATGGTGCATCGTTACATACACACAAGTTACATCTCACTAAAGCACCATAATAACTTAATGAAATAATCAATAAAACACAGTGAAGTAGACTCAAGTAAAGTAATAATAAGTGCCCGGTGCAGTGGTGTAGGATAGTATGGGAAATAGAAAAAAAAAGATGGATACAAAACTAAGAACAACTAATGTACTTCGTACTGTTCGTGCCTAATGAAAATAGAAATACACAAAAAAAGGTTTGGGAATGGAGAGAGGATACCTGTGACTGTATATTTCGACTATCGTTAACGCGCAATTAAACACATTTTTTCCTCCACTTTATACCGTACTAAAGGATGATTAATAAGGTTCAACCTAATTTTACACAAAGCTAGTACAAAAATCGTCGACTTGATAAAATTAAAATTAACGACGTTAATTTGGAATACGTGAAACTAAGAAAAAAGTGCTTGAAAATATATCTTTATTATACATAGGTATTTTGATAGTAACTTTGTACGCAGACAGATGAGATGACGAAATGGTTATGTGAAGGGAGGCAAGGCTGAAGCGAAACGGAAAATAAAAATGTAGAAAAACGGCGACAGAACGTGTGATTCGTGTACGAGTTAGATAAAGAGAAAGGTATAAGAATAAACAAAATAGAAGGAAAGAAACAGATAAAGACAGAGATAAAGATAGAAGATGAAAAAGAGAATATGTAGTGTAAAACCTCCGTTTTCGATGTAGGTTGATGTTCTTACCTTGCATTATGGCTACTGGCCGCCGCGCTGCCGGTATAATTAAATAATTGTTTTTATTCGTGAAATACAATATAGTTGATCATGGAAATAGAAATATATGTTGGAAATAAAATGTTACGCTGTGTAGGGCGTGGCATGAATATCAGGCAGCATAAATTACATTAAAAATTGTACACTTTGACATATGAAAAAAAAAACTTGGATATGAAATGGAATATCGAATATACGAGTATGAAATCTATTCTAGCAAGAGTCCTTCACGTTGATTACATGTGCACCGGGTGGTCTTTCGTACGAAAATACATTCGACTATTAGTAGCGTATTTTCATAGCAAAGAAGCGATCTTACTTTATATTATCCATTTTGGAACTCTTGCTATTTTTGTAATGTTCAGGAAATAAGTTCCAGCGCTGCCTGCTACTTCAGCCAGTACATTGTAGTATTACCAGAAAGCATTTACATGCGACCAGTTTCTAAAGCATTGAAATATCGCGAACCACAAAAAGAAGTTTGTGATCAGTTGAGATATAGTTGAACAGCATGGAATTTTGATACTTAGTTCAAGTCGAGAATTACGACAGCTCTTTAGGAGACATTGGGAAGGAAGTAAGTAGGCAAGGAGCAAAAGAGATGTGGGTAACCTAAATTAAAGTCACATGAAACAAGTGAGAGGATCGAATAAAGAATTAGAGCGCAATGAGATGAAATTTCTAATAGAAAAGAAGAATGTAAAGGTACTTGATGTCAGACTTTGTTCTGTCCAACTTATTAAACACAGATATGTACTGACAAATGTTAGGAGTTAGGTACAGAGTGTCTCAAAATATATGGATAAAGAAAGAGCTAGTGACTCAATTACTTATAAACTATCACTTATCCATTATCGAGCTATGGATATGTGCAACTGTGCCATAGAAAAAGAGTGAGCCAAGACCTCAGTGAAAATCTAGTTTAATCTGGCCAAGTGATTCTAGTCAGGAAGACATGCACAGATCATGAAAAAGTTACGCTGGCATATACCAACACTAACTAAACAACTGCGGGTCTAAGATCTAACTTAAAGAAAAACAGAACTCAAAATAGAATAGCTAAATCCTTTGTCATCCTTAAATCCCATCATAGATAATAAGTAAGATATTAATAGTACAAATTTCTCATACACCTACTTAACATAAAATGAATGTTAAGTAGATTATTAAAGTCAGTTTTCTTATTAAGCAGTATATAAGCAATGTATATTAGCTAGACTTTACAGAAATCTGCTATATAGAACTAAAAGATTCTCTTAAGAGAGTAGTGATATTCGTAAAACACACAATGCAACTGCTAACTGACAAACAGAAGCCAAAAATAGACAAAATTATGAAAAAACAGTCTTCCATTTATGAATCCCACAATCAAGTAATCACCCCAAACTAATTTTAGACGATTTATGTTCATCAATTACTTTGATTTCTTCGCAACTATATTGTAAGTGCAGAAGATCAAAATTCAGTGCAAGGCAGTACTAGAAGTTGCTTTTGAGTACTTCGACACAAAAAAAAGTCTAATGTGCTATTGTTATATGCTAAGCAATATGGCGAAGAAACTTCACAGAGAATAAGTTGGAAGCTACAGTTAAGACTAAAGCAAAGATCACCTTGGTGAACACATAAAACTCTTCAGTTCAAACGTTCCAAGTTTTCCAATGTCACTGATTAACTGCAATGATTTCATAGTAACTGTTTAATAGAACTGGTACGTTTAATCTGAATGGTCCTGCGTAATTATGACGAAACCTGAACAAAGAATGAAAGTAGGAGTAAAAAAGGAAGAGAAACAGAAGAAACCAAAAGTAGAAAAATAAAAGTAATACAAGGCATCTATGCATTTTTAACGTTATTGGGTAATTTGGCTAAGGATTTTTTCCAAAACGGTGTATATTCATAAACCGCAACGTGTTCGTTCTAGTTCGGTGCGTTTTCATAAAAAGAGAGACATGTAATTATTGAAGCATCACTTACTTGGCAAACCCAATAAAGTCTTCGTGATTTGTGTTCATATAGGCAAGCTCACAATCAACTAGAAGCACCAGCTGCTCCTTACACATCTGCTCCCTCTGCCTGACGTAGGTGGTTATAATTCTCTCGGTCTCCTCCCTTAATCTAGGATACCGTGACATCTGCAAAAATATTTTTTTTAAATTGTTAAATTATAGTGAACCTTAGAACCTCAGGGAAATTAATCTGACGCAATGATGTTTAATAACGATCCTTACCCGATCTGTACAAATGCGCACAACGTTGCTAAGTTCCTGTACGACTAGGTCCACACATTTGAGACTGGGCTCCTTGAGCCTATTTATTTGCTTTTTGACTATAGCCTCGAAGGCCATATCCGGAGTGAAGAGACCAACCCTGATACCTGGGGTAAAGGTACAACGCCATATGTGATACTCAATATTCCGATGATTTAAGGAACTTTAGACTTGAAGTAGATTTGCAGCATGGATGAGAAGAATTGCCTACCATGAATATTTCTGATGGCGAACGCTATCTCCCTTCGTAGTTCCTTCTCATCAAATTCCATCTTAACAATTTCAAATGGGAAACGCTCGTGAAATAATCTGTTTATCTTAGCACCGCCACTCAGCTCATTGGTGTTGATTTGCGCAGAGCCCGAACCTTCGATAGTCCTTTCAAAATCCGATTGGAGTTGTTGTATCATCCTTAAAAAAAGTCTTGCATTTAACGATAGCTCTGATTTTAATAAGCATTTAGTTTTGTTATCGTATTACATGGGTTATGAAATATTAACACTTGTTAGACGACACACGAAGAATCTATTACTGTATATTCGGCCCAAGAGCAACCAGATTAATAAACCCACAAGTATGTCTATTAGTGAATATTTTATGTAGAATAGTCATGTGCAGGTCAAGTTATAAAAGCGTATTTTGCAAGAAAATCATTTACAAGATTTAACACACATTAATTACCGTAGGACCAATTAAGAAACTGAATATAAGTCATACGTACGCATACTACAGTTTCTCCTCTAGTCCCGAGTTCATGCTACTCAATCCCATGTTAAGTAAAAAAAAAAATGATCCCTATCATCTTGTTAGGATATGGTATTTCATGCAATAATCAATCGACTACAAGAAAAAATTCCAATAAGGAAAGGAGGATACCTACATATACAATTGTATTGATCTGAAAAATAACAGAAAAAAATTTCTAAAATTTAAAGGCCCTCCACCATAATCCAGAATGAAATTCTCTAAAGATCCAACTCTCGTTCCCATTGCAAGAGTGCGAAGACGCAAAAGCGTAATGATACGCATGCCGAGATATTGAAGACGCGTATTTCACGTGGGTGAAAAGTACAAAGCTTTCGGATAACGTAGTTACATCCGGTACTCGTTGAACTTCGGTTGCTCTTGGGAAAATCACTTACTGCAACATAGCCTTCGTTTTTATGGCCGGATCGTCGGGCCTAAAATGTTTGTATTGCTCGACATCTTTTTCCAGGGTGAGCAACTGCTTCTGTAGACGATCTCGCAACGCAGGAAGAGTATCCCTGATGTGATTCGTCAGTTGCTGATTAAGAACTCTCTGTAAGTACGGCGTACCTAATCTGTCTGCAAGATGCCGATAGGATGGATGACTAAAAAATAAAACAATATATTATCCCTTGCAGCATCGGACTCATCCTCAATTGTTTCAACAGGATACGATTGAGAATTTACGATCGCGTGGGTAGACGTACCTAAGGAAGAACTTTCGTTCAGCTGCCAAAGCATTCTTGATATCTTTACGACCTTCGATATCTTTCTGGCTTCTATTTACAACGCCTATGTAACCTCTTCGTAACGGTAACAGCTTGTTTTCCAAGATGTCCCTCGCGTCGGTGCCATCGTCCATAAGATCCAGCTTAGTGATAACACCGATCGTGCGTACTCCTTTTATTTAATTTTTTTAACATTAAAATTGTTGAAAACTAAAAAGACGAGCATTATTTAGGAAAAAAAATTTCTTACCCTGAGGATCAACCTCTTTTGCAAGCTTGAGAGCATCGCTGTTCGCCAAATCGGTATTCGCTGGCGTGACAGCTAATATAAGGCAATTATCCCTTTTTATGAATTGGAATATCATTCCCTTGATTTGTGCTTCGATATCAGCTGGCTGGTCGCCGATCGGAACTTTTGTCAGACCGGGTAAATCGATCAAGGTCAAGTTAAGAACTGGAAGAATAATTTTAAGTAGCATCAGCATCAATCATACATATTAAATCATATAAATGCAAAATTAATTGATTAAAGTACTTATTAGTAAGAATTCAATTTTACCATTAGGGGAATAGACTCGAAGGTTAATGGGTATGTTGGAAATACCCTTGTTGCTGCCAGTAACCCGGTCCGTTTCAGCTTCGATTTCACGACGGACCTCATCGAAATCAACAAACTTTTTTCCTTTACAATGCAAGAACTCGGCAAACTCTGAAATAGTAAAAGAAAGAAATAACATAGTTGAACGAAAAATCCGTTCACAACTGAAATTCATCTCCATGTCTTATCACGATATCAAACTTCAAACATAATCATAATATCTTAGGTCTACGTCACTGGGAAAACTTGAATATGCGGATTCGCTAGTGAACCGAGGAGGTGACAATGTACCCAATTTCCTGCTTATCACTAGCTGGGACTCACAGGAAGTATGATAGCTCGGGACATGCTGGAACGAGGAGATGAAACGTCTGGTTTATATTAATTCTATCAAACGGGACTTTAATTAACGTCTCCCCACACGAATGACCGTTCCATCAAAAGAAATTATTTTCAAAAATTAATTTTCAATTCGTTATCATCAATACGAAACATGATCGTACAAAAAATTATTCGTTACGAATGTGTTATTAAAACGAAACCGGTACTATCAATTGCTATTAAAACTTCAATGAAGTCAACGAATAAAGTAATTATATTAACAGGTCACAGGGACGTATGATAAAAATATCTGAAGTCAATCTTGGGTCAATGGGTCAATGGGATGATATCGTGGGCTTTATCAATCTTTTAATCTACTATTATTCCTCACTTACCTGCGACCTGCAACACTTGTCTGTTTTTAAGAAAAGTCTCAAAGAGCAACTTAACTGACACATATTTAACCCATTGACCCCTTATAGGAGCATTACGCATAGCGACACTAATCGGAGTAACAATTTTCAAGTTGAGTAACCACAGATCAAGATATAAACAGATACTGTATTTAAGCTCAGGCTATTAAAAATTTTTTATGCAAGGCCTTTCAATTTATATTAATATGCATGTAAATTAAGGGAGAGCGTATAGAATGTCCCCATACCGCTCGAACAATATAGGTCGCCTAATAAAATAGATTGCATCTACAAAAATCTCATTCATAATAAATAACGTTGTTGAAACGTAAATGGTTAAAGAAATAATTAGTTTATCATGAATGACTTGCCTGTGATGCTGTGAATTAGCTGCAGAATAAGAGGTCTTCTAGTTACAATACCTGAACCTCTTGGTAAGAAATCTCTGAAATACAAAAATGTAGGTGTGAGTACAAACTGAAGTACTATTTTAGAAACTAGCGTCACAATTAATTGCACGCTGAAGTTAGAAACATGACAAAGAAAAAGATGCTGTCATACGACTGTTCATTAGTACGATCCACTTACAACTAACGTAGTTAATTCAGGGCCATTTGTGAAAAATAATTGAAAACAAATTTTTCTCTTTTAAAATCGAGTTCATTCTTACGTAAATCAGAGAATGTTTAAACTCGTTAGAATAATGACAAGAATTATGGCATGCCAGGAAAACGTGAGAAGCGGCACTGTTTATTCAATGAATAACGCAAAAACAGAGAAATATCTGTTTAGACACGTCAGACAAATTTAGAATATCAGAGAATCACATTTACTGATTTATTACTGAAGATATCGATATACATGTAGTGTTAGATAGGGGTAGATAGGATTTTCAAAGTTGCGTAGACAAAAAATTTTTAAATCGACGTTATTGTTTCAATTAGATCTAAAATGCCTTATCACGGCGTTCATAAGACATAAAATTTAAATTCTAGGAAGTTATCTTCAAGCATCCAGTGGGCATAGTGGCGTCGCGAGCGTTTGACAGTCTAGGACAGGAGAGAAGTGGGCGCCCTGACATCATCGAGCGGCGCTTGAGATTTTCGTTGTTCTCTGTCACAAGGAGGATCTTTTAATTCATATAAAATAGAATTTCATGAAATTTAATCCAATCAAAAGCTATCAAAGGTTGATACGTGAAAGACGATGCGCCGCAGTGATCGCCACGCCTTACGCCTCTGCCAAGAGAATCGACAGCTAAATAATCGACACGGAACTGAAGAGACAAGAGAATGGCGGTGGGTGGATGTTAGTGTGTTAAACAGAGAAAATACAAAAATAAGAGGGACAATGAAAAAGAATACAATTAAAAAAGAAAAGAAAGGTGTACTTACTTGCCAACGAAGTTCTCAAGTACTGAACTCTTTCCAGCACTTTGACCACCCACTACCGCAATTTGCGGTAAGTCCAGCTGCATATGCACACCGAGTTGTGTGAATGCATCTTGGAGTTTATTCACAATTGGGATCAACTGCTCCATCCCTACGTTCCCTGCCATTTTTTCGCACTAGGAGGCTTGCACTCTCGTAGATGAACAGTTAAATGCTTCACGTATTGTGTACGTCGATAACAAACGGAACAATGATTCGTAGCCAAGAGAGAACTGGCACCGACCGCCACTGACTGCGATCAACTGCCAACACCTCCGTGGAGGACGGTAAGCCTGGCCCCGATGGTATAACAGCCAACGGTTCTCCTGACTTCTGCTATCCCCTATTAGTCGTACACTTAGCTTGGATAGTAGCAAAATGGCCGATTTCGCGAAAGACACACCGCACCGCACACACCGCTACTCCACAGTGCCTCACCGCATCTTATTTAGCCGCGTTAACACCGGCCTAGAGACATTAAGAGGCACTAAAGCCACCGAGAAGAATACACCACTCCTCACTCGGCAGCCACTACGCTCTACGTTCTCCTACGTTCCACTAGGTCCCTCGAGGGAGCGCATAGACGAGATCCTGCGTCCAGATTCCAGATTCTGGACGCAACGCTGCTTTAATCGATAATCGAAGCTTGCGCACTAGCAGCCCGACCGTCCTGACCCACTTTCAGAAACAAAGATAAAATCCATATCGGACTTTTCGACTGGCTCTCCCGAAAGAAGACTCCTACTGTGGCGCCTCGAACTGATTTACTGTTCCGATCAATTCCAACTCATAACACCGCGATTTTAATTCGATTCAAATTGTTTACATTAAACGAAACCGATCATTCGTGCGCGATCGATATTTCTTCCAACGTAATGACATCGATTCTCTTTCTGCCAAATCAGGCCGTTGCCCTGCGCCATTTTATAAACGAAATGTCCCTAATATTACTAGGGAATTTTAGACCGCCGTGGAAAAGATACAATATTATGCTTGATTCATAATGGTTACGACAGAAAATGGACATGGACCATTGTCCAATAAACAAATTGTTTTCCAAAAACAGCAGAACCGATATCACACATGTTAAAATAGTCAGTAAATATATACCGATTTACTCAATATTGAAATTAAAAAAATAATATAAGTAATATTGTACATTATGTACATATATACATATATATTATGATTAAATAAACTAAGTCGTACTTTTACATTAAATGTTTAAATTTCATAAATTTATGTTATCTAATACTGGGAATGAATTTTGACAGGTTGGCAAAGGTGGTTTCTTACATTATAGATGTACAACGAGTAATTTAGTTATTTTGATAACTTTATGGAATTTATTAAAATAATTGTTGCAAGTCAAAATTTTAGGTGCCTCACAATGTATATAAGCAGATAGCAAACAAATAGTCGATCCCAATAGGGTCGATATAGGTAGTAACTAATAAGGGTAGCCAAAAGTTTCCGAAAATACCCTAACAAGGCCTGTTTTTATTCTCAAAAATCTTCGGGGACCTTCTTTTTAAAATCAAATTCTTAAACCCGTGGGACCTTCCTCGCCGCCCTCATTAATAAATAATTGTTCTAGTTGACACGAGATATAAAGACAAATAGAATCAATCCGATGCTCTACTATATATTGACCTGTACGCCGGGATTGCCCTTCCACATCAACTGCTTAGCAGGTCAAACCCCAGCTGTGACCACACGGCAAACTTGCGGATACTTCAACAGGAGTCCGTATTTTTCGTCGGGAATGCATGGTCAGTTATGTAGCGAACTAGTGTATTGATCCTCACTCCACTATCCGGTCGACGCCTCTTCAGGAAATCATTTTACTTTTTCAGATTTCAGGTTACGTTTTGTTACTTCCTTTATTTAACAACAGCTACGCTACAGGGTCATACACACTTATTATATAACTATGAATGAATATATGATTTTTTTTTTTGGTAGTAGCGAATTAGGCCATCATAGAAGAGTCTTACGAAGAATATCTTTATTGTTGATTTTTTATTTCTGTTGTTGGTCATTCCTATCTCTTTATAGTTTCACAATATCTTCACAATAATTTTAAAATAAATACTCATAAGCAACAGATGAAAATAATCCATTTGTAATTTTTAATTTTGAAAATCGCTGTGTCAGACAATACACATATTTCAATTTTTGAAACTACTGTCAAATCCACAGAGCATGTGACCCAAAATTCCATAGGGTTGACTCCCTTTGTTGTACTTTTTCCACGATTGATTCAGTGGAAATTCCATGTTGTGGGGGGCGCGCCTAGTACTATTCGACGTTACGAATCCAAAATGTCAGACATCGATAAATGGATAGATATTACAAAAGAGTGCAAATACTTGCCAGAAAATGACCTTAAGGTAATAATTAGAATAAAACATTTACTAGCGTGAAAACAATTTTCTCAATATTTCATAGGTTGCTTGCTCATGGTGCTCTAATGTATAGGTGTTATAGGTTACTCCTGCCCCAATAGTTTTATTATGTTCGCCTTTGTCGACAGAAACTCTGCGACATGGTCTGTGATCTTCTCTTGGAGGAATCGAATATTCAGCCTGTGTCCACCCCAGTAACTGTTTGCGGCGATATCCACGGCCAAGTGAGTTTGTACTATTCCTGCTAACCTCTAAGATTATTCGAGCGATACTAGCGCGGTGTTGCTCCGTTATAAATTCTTGAAGTTGTTCATTTTAATAAAAGGAACTGATTTTTTGCATTGTAGTTTTATGACTTGGAAGAATTATTCCGTAACGGAGGTCCAGTGCCAGATACAAACTACATATTTATGGGGGATTTTGTGGACAGAGGATATTACAGTTTAGAGACTTTCACGCGCCTATTGACTCTTAAAGCTAAATGGTCAGACAGAATAACATTGCTGCGTGGAAATCATGAATCTAGGCAAATCACACATGTCTATGGTTTTTATGGTGAGTAATTCTTTGCTTTGTATAACGATGTCATAAGTTACATATGATTCCATATTTTTTTTATTCAATAGATGAGTGTCAAAACAAATATGGAAATGCTAATGCATGGAAGTATTGCTGCAGAGTATTTGACCTTCTCACAGTTGCTGCCGTAAGTATGATAACGAAAAATACATAGTATTACTTTATTGTGACACATGCATTTTTCTGCAGTTAATCGATGAAGAAGTCTTTTGTGTTCACGGTGGTTTATCCCCAGCCATTAAAACGCTAGATCAAATTAGAACTATTGAGAGAAATCAAGAAATTCCACACAAAGGTAACCTTACAGTATCATTGCAGCATGTAAATTTTTATATCTCAGAAAAATATATATTTAATCGTTGTACCTTGTTAAAGGTGCTTTCTGTGATTTGGTCTGGTCAGATCCTGAAGACGTAGAATCTTGGACGATCAGTCCCAGAGGGGCTGGTTGGCTCTTTGGATGCCAAGTAACACACAAGTTTATGGAAATTAATAATCTTCAGTTAATTTGCAGAGCTCACCAACTAGTTCACGAAGGTAATTACTATGAATACTAATGTCACATAACGGTTCAAGATTTTATAACAGATTGAAACCAACAATTTGATAAGTATATCTCTGCGTACTTAAAAAATGATTTCTATTTCTGTACACAGGGTTTAGATATATGTTCAACGACAAGCTTGTGACTGTATGGTCTGCACCAAACTACTGTTACCGGTGTGGCAACATTGCCAGCATTTTGCAATTTACAACAGTAGACCAGAGAAGCGCTGTCTTATTCCAAGCTGTTCCTGATTCCGAGAGAGTGATCCCATCCCTAACCACCACCCCATACTTCTTGTGATCTAACTTTGCGCTCCATCTGTTTGGATGCAGAGGAGCGGCGTTTGGGTCTAGGCCTCACGGAGTTACATGATTGCTTCTTGGTCGATGAGTCCAGCTGATGCTATGAGAGTGCGCGACATCTTTAAGTGCATTATTTTCAACATTAACATTTTTAAAAATCTACTTATCTATCCTGTTATCGGATTTTCATAACATCGTGACAGCAACGACATACGATTATACAAAATTCTACCGTGCAAATGATTCCGCACGATGAACGAAGGAATATCCAATATTTTTCCTTATCTTTTATTTTTTTTGAAAATTATGCCATGTTTTTTTAAAACTTAGAAGCTAAACGCTCCTAAACAATAAAAAGCACTTGCCATCGCATCAGGCTGAGATCTCCCACGACCGAAAAGAGACACTCGCGCCAAAATAATCGGGAGCTCGTACACGAGAAACAGCATACACACAGAGAAAACAGAGATAAACAGACAGACAAACAAGGAATAAACAATTAACTTAAACAAAGAGACAAGCAAGAACAATCGGAGATACACCGGATACACGCACACTCTGTGGTCTAGATGCTTTTGCTGCCTACTGTGTACATTCTGTGTAGAGCATTCGCAACTCGAAGCAGCATTATGGACTTGTTCGGTAAGCTGAGAGCTTTTAAATAATTTTTAAATATGAGGAGCCATTGGTCCAGCAATGTAAAGGCAAATCAATAGAAAGCAACTATTATTCAAACATTCCGGCAGGAAGAAGGCTCTGGGAACGTTGAAGACTTTGGTATTTGGATCACTGTGCTCGGAATTCAGGTTTACTGCGTTTTGTCAGCATAATTAAATACTATAATTACGGTCTTCCGGAGAACGTAATATAATCGATCCACTTTTTTTTTACATAGTCATTTTTTTCTTTAAACAATTACACGATAACTGAACTCTTACTTTTCCCCACGTACAAAATAGATAGATCCCAAATTCCAATAAGCTCATCGAACGACCTTTCGCGCAGGCGCGCCCAATCCCATTATCCACGATTACATCGGCTGTAAATAATAAATGGCCAAAGAGCTAAAAAAGCGATATTGGCAACCGACTAAGTTCGTCTCTTAAAATTGAACAAAAATATATATTTTCTTTATAATATTTTATCATATACTTATCCCAAGCTCGTGCGTACGTAAAATGTATTAGCTAGTCGGTGAAATTCATAAATTCATTCCTTCATCCAGGTAGGGAGCAAATTTTTTAATATCGAAAAGACCCTTAGCAATGTGCCTCTAAATTGATATAAGCGTTCGTGTAATATAACTTACTTAGATACTCGATAATAATAACGTACCGAATAGCGTAAAAACGCACTGGGTGCTTGCTTACGACGAACCTGAATTCTGGCACCGTCGATTCGCTTGTTCGCGCGGCTGATACACGATGCAACATGACGTTCAACGAAACAAAAGACATTGATAAATATACCAATAAATTCTCCTGCTCGATCACAGACCCATCGAACACGACATTAACGTTGACACTGGCTGTCAGGTTAAACTGTCTGCTCTATTTTCGATTTTGTGATATAGATGGAAATGAGGCTGACAAAGGCTGCGATGACTTTTATAACGTGCAATCCCACTCTCGTATCCTCCATTTAATATCAATTTCTCAATAATTACTCCTACAATCGATTAACCATACAAAAGTAGCTATACCGGTTACTCGGAGCCAAATTCGATCACCTTGGGTCTCCTGTGATTTATTTATTGCACTACCGGCCACCCTCCTGTCCCATCTATTTTTTTTTTTCCTTTCACCAATAGCCAAATAAGTGGGCGTCGTCGATCCTTAATTCACCTTGTCAGGATCGAAGACGTAAAACTCACGTTGTAAGCTCGAGCCTCTCGTTTGGTAGCCTCCGGTAGACGGTAGAGGGTAGAAAGTAGAAGGTAACGCACCCAGGGACGGTCACTGCTCGAATGCCTCTAGGGCACGGACCACCTAGACATTCTTCAATAGTATTAGCTTCCGGTACCGCTGAGGCATTCGCAGCTTTCGCCTCCGAAGATGCCTCTGTCTGTGATCGCTTTAGCCTTACCGAAGCGTCCGGGTGAGCTGTTCTCGTCGTCGTCGTCGTCGTCACTGCTGCTCGCACGCTCCGCATAATCCTTAACGATCTCACAGGTAGACACCATTGTAACGATTATCATGTACCTTGAAAGTATAGAACTTTGTTATGTTAACGTAATAAAACGTCTGTAATAAAAATACGTGAAAAAAACAAATACACACAATCTCGTCCGACACTCTCCTTAACTCGCTGTACTTGGAATAAAATTGAAGACCCTCTTCGCAGGTTAACAACAAAGACACTGAAACGAAGAGACGATTTCTGTACGCGGTCATGATGAGGAGAAGGGGTAAGGAATACACGTCACAGCCAATGATCACATCGTTCGGTTTATTAATCATTTAATCAGTTTATTTACTCGTAATTATTATTCTTCGTCATATATATAATAATTCTATTTACTTCCTACTATTTATATAATAATATAGCGTATTTATGTTCATTATGTATAATATATTATCTACATTTATAATCCCTATGAAAGGCATCTCCAAACAGACTTCAGATTTATTTTTTAAAATATCTTATTTATTCATAAAAATACAG
>NW_014334294.1:223832-226027 GCF_000341935.2 Cephus cinctus | reverse complement strand
ACACACTACTGAGGGAAAGAGCCCTGCCCTCACGAGAAACGTTCATCTTCATACATCACGAACCCCTCACAAGTTTTATCCTTGGTCTCTACATATGTACATGTTTTTTTTTATTTTTTTTTTTTTTTTTTAAGAAAAATATACAATAATGATCTCAACCGCGTAGCCAAAAAGTTCCCGTTAAATCGGAGAGATGAAGTCTTTTAGAAAAATGGCTAAGATAATCGCGGTCAAGAGGATGAAATATCTGCACGTGTGACGATGAATCGTTGAAGACAGAAAAAATCATAAAATTATCACGAAGTCGCGAGTTGACTGATAAACAAATAATTTTCGATGACAGATATGTTACACGCGAAATAAAAATTTACCAGATACCGATCGTACGGAATTATTTAATCGTTTACTGAGGATCAGGACTCTTCTAGGGCCAATATCGAAAAAATGTAAAAACGGCCGCGAATCGGTTCTCGTGGGAGCAGCTCGGCCGTGGTAGTCTCCAATCTCAGTTACAAAAAGAATGGTCGAGGATAAATGATAATAAAATTATACTTTCTAAACGTAGGTAGAAATTGGTAACTTTGACTCACTCATTGAAAAGGTATTGCCAATAACGGCGCTCATTCATGTCTATCGTTTCTGGGTTAACGTTTGCTCTCGTTAATCTTTTTTTTTTCTCCCAAGGAATTTTCACGCGATACAAACGTACGTTTCTCGGCTTTCCGTCGTCCAATTTGAGAAAATGTACAGCTGTACGTGCATACGGCTTGCACGCGCATTGGGACGAGTCGATGATCGATAAGGAACACGACCAGGTCGTGTATGAATTTTTTATGATTTTTTTTACATATCAGAACGAGTTAATAAAATCCAAGGGAAAGAGAGAGAGAGAGAGAGAGATAGTGAAGAAAAGTATAAAATTCCATTCTATTGGGCGTGAACAGTGTATAGCGAGCAAAACATAAGGGTCAGTGAGTGAGCGAGCGAATGTAACGTGTATTTATATTATGTCGGTGCGCGTGGTGTTGTGTGTACGGAAGTACAAAGAGACAGACTAGTACTTTCAACATAGTTATTATTAAATTTTCGTACAATATGTACAAAGTTGAACCCACAAACGAGAGGCATTTCTCGATAGACTCTCACTCGCACTTAAATATTAAAGGTTGGGCATAATAATACTCTTGGTAGTATAATGCCCTAAGTCTTGCTGATCCAACGCTTTTGCCTTCCTTGTAAGTGGCTACTGTACTCCCAGGACATTTTATATGCCATCTACTACGCAACAGCGAATCACACGAAATGAACTGTGAAATTCGAGGTGACTCTTTTATATGGAAAGTCATACATTAGGTGGCCCCTCGATAACACTATTTATTCCAGGACGTACTACGCACCGTGGACGACTCGTACCCTGAATCCCTAAAATTTACCTCCGATTAATTTATAATGAAATCGAGAAAAAAACAATACTCGAATGGATGTCCCAGGACGAGAAGGAGTAAGTAATCATTCACGCCCGGGAATACAGGAACCCTTACTACATATTCGTATCCTCAAATAATATACATGTTTACCATATAAAGTATCCATCGGTAGTTAAGTCTTATAGTATGGACATAGTAGCCTTAGGCAAATAGGCCCAAGGTCCGTGTAGTTCATGCTGATTCTTTGGACGTGCGATAACGATCGTGAGAATTGATTTACCTCTTGTTTTCATGTTATTCATTCGTATTGAATATTCATTTGCTCGAGAAAAAGAAATTATTGAATTATCGAGACATTCATCGAACGCCTTAAGGCAAATTTAACGTTAGTCCAGCGAGGCCGCGGAAGAACTTTGAGAAATAATTTGATAATCCGAGGATTCAATGGTAATCTCACGATCGTCATCCCACTCGCATATTTTCCCGTTATGACAATTTCTATACGGAGGCAAGATCGACAAGAAGGAAAATCGCGTCGAAATATCGAAATAAGGAGCAACTGCAGTCGCATGGTATATATAGGTTATGTCTAGGTGTGATTTTCGGAAAACATGAACGATAATATTAACAAGCGTCAACCACTGGTACTCTTTCTTCAAGATCTCGTAGCCTTAAATAATTGAGCCAATCGGGGTTGCGCCCTTTATTTTCACTCTCCCTCGCTCTCCCGCTCTCTTGTGTTCTGCTCTCTCCCCCCCCCCCCCTTTC
>NW_014334294.1:221698-223664 GCF_000341935.2 Cephus cinctus | reverse complement strand
CCCCCCTTTCACACACACACACTTCTAACTTCTTTTCGAAAACAGAAAACAAATTCATCTCGTCACGGCGGAGCTTTGAAGAAAGTACGAAAAAGCGAGAGCGCGAGAGATCGTTTGATCTTAGGATACGATCCAATTATTACTTCTTTTTTTTTATTCTCTGCTGTCCCCTTCTTTCGTAATACTATGAGATTAATCGTGTAGTAACTTCAGCGAGGAATAATAAATAATTTTCACTGTTTGGATGAGATATCGGTATTGGTAACACAAAAAAAAAAACAGCAGAAACTGATAACGTGTCGATGTCACTCTTGATACTCAGGAATACGCTTTACAATTTTTGGTTAATTATAATCGGTGAGATTACAACGCGATAACGATTTTATCAAGGAAATTACCTTTAATAGGTCAATTAAAAGTAACTGAATTTCATATTGAATTTATTGTTAGGAAAAAAAAAATTAATTTTGAAAATTACGATACAAGTCAAACGTCCCAGTGGCTGGGCACCTAACGTTCGGTACCAGTTCCTGGCCATCCATAAGAAACGTTACTTCCATCTGTCTTGCGCACAGGCTTTGTACAGTAACTGGCACGTGGGCAGTCATTGGTGCATTTACCTCAATTGGTTCATAATCAAAGGTCAATGATTCGTGTGTACTGAGTGACTTCGGCACAAGAACAAAATCAAAGTGGATCATCAAGGGGGTACTAGGGAAAATGGTATGATGGTAAGTCTAGGGAGTCGTCGTTATATTTGAATATACGAATATGGATATGGGTATGCAGTCATCGGGACGTAAAATTACGCCTAACATTATTCAATGGCAAAATGGTAACAGAAGACGGTCGTCGGTGATGATGGCCACAAGGCTCATCTAACTTGTCGATCATGAATGTCTCGGATGAAGTCATTAGAAGAAATGATCCTGTATCAGACTCGTGTACAAATCGTCTGGAACATCCGGTATTATTTTGGGATAATAAAACGAAGGTGCTGCCAATGCGATTAACGGAGGGTGTCGTAGGAAAAGAAGACTATGAACGAGACTGAAGTGTGAGAACGTGTAAAAGTAATAATAAAAAGAGAAATTGAAAATAAGAAACTTTGCGTCTCTCGATGACACAGTTCTAATAACACTTTTGATAGTAGAAAGAGTTTTAATGACACTAGTCGTGATAGGATGGTAGTAATAAAGTGCAATGGTAATGAGAATGCGGTTCTCTTGGTTAATGAGAATGGATGAGAGTGGAAAAATTTGAATTGGGGTAGAAATTATGCTTCTAGATTCATAGAAATGCACTAGAGTATCGCGCGTCGGACGTTGATCTTCAACTTCGGAGTCGTGTGGATGTTGTTGTTGTTTATAGTTGTGGCTGTAGTTGTAGCTGTAGTATGATAGTAGTAGTAGTGGTAGTGGTAGTAGTAGAGTACTAGTAATGGTAGTAGTATTAGTAGTAGTAGTAGTAGTAGTAGTAGTAGTAATAGTACTAGTAGTAGTAGTAGTAGTAGTAGTAGTAGTAGTAGTATAGTAATAGTAATAGCAGTAGGTAGTGCTAATTGTTGTTCTTGTTGTTGTTGATGTTGAGGTTGATGTCGATGATGATGATGATGATGTTACTGTTGAGGAGTAGTGGCTTACGATAAGCATACGTACGAGAGAGTTCTTATTATCGATCGGATTATGCAATGTGAACACACATGACGTAGTTGCGCGACTGCGTACAGAAATATAGTCTTCTAGTTTTTATAAAAAAGTTCAGTTCTTCTTCGATTTCTCTTTAGTTATCTTTTAGTATTAACCTCTTCCTTCGTTGACCTCCCGTTTTCTTGTCCATTTGTTTGTTTGTTCCTTTGTTTCCTTACTTCTTTTCTTCTTTGTACAACGCAACGAACACACACATTTATATTATATTATAGTTATTATACATACACAAACAAAGCTTCTCCTTCCCGCTTACCCTC